>NW_019154095.1:8407924-8693452 GCF_002288905.1 Enhydra lutris kenyoni
CTTAAAAAAAAAATATATATATATATATATATATATATATATATATATATATATATACCTATTAGGGAATTCTATCTTGGGCTTACATACTAAGCCAAACTTGTCATTTCTAGAGGAGTATCTAACTGGGGAATTTTCTGATTCAAACTATTCTATGTTTATTTAATTTTTTACTGGTCTGTGCAGAGCTCTGTCAGGACTCCGGAAACACCTGTATTCACGTTTACCACTGCTGTGAGCAGAGGGGAGATGAGAGAAGTGAGAGGTGTTTCACTTTGAATCTTCTCCCACCCTCCTCCTCTCTGCCCCTCTCTCCATTTAGGGACAAGGGGGGCTGATGGCTAGAGGGACAGCACAGAAACAGATCTGAGTCAAGAAGAAACCCTCTGAGAACAATAGCTTTCAATTCATACGCAGGTATATGGATAATCTCCCAGAGTCACTGTCTTCATCAGGAAACCCTACAGACACTTAGAATCTTTTTTGTTTGTCTGTTTGTTTTTAAGTTTTTATTTTAATTCCCATTAAAATGTTACATTAGTTTCAGATGTACTGATACTTAGAGTCTTATACTATGTTCTAGACAGAGAGTGTCTACCACTGAGGGAGGGTCAGGATTGCAGAAAGACCTCCTGAGGTACAAGCACAGGGGGTGAAGGAATTTTAGGGTAGGACATGAGAACTAGGACCGAATTTGTAGGCCCTCGATCTCAAGCTCTGTTCATCAGTTCTGAAGAGAACATTTAAAGGGATTGTAAATACTAGTTATTTTCCCTGAAAATGTCATGCATCTATCAAAAGAAGTAACTGAAAAATGCACTAAAATATTGGTTACTTGCAACATACACTGAAAGTATGCATGATATCGTTAAAAATATTACTCAATTTTATTCAAATCATTTCTGTAGTACATAGTGTTCTTTAAACATTCTTTTAAGTACAGTTTTAAAGAAATCAATTTACATGTCTCCTTCGCAATGTCTTTCAAAATGTGCATGCTTCAGACTCTGCACCATTGACTCTCTGACCCCTTCTCTTACTACCTCCATTTCCTTCCCCCAGCCACACTGCCTCTCTGCCTATTTCTCCAACATGCCACACATGCTCATGACTTAGGGTCTTGGCTTAGCTGTTCTGTCCATTTGGAACTCTCTTCCTAGGAAGCCTCTCCTTTAAGTAGCTATTCAAACATCACACACTCAGTAAGGTTTACCACTCAGTGTAAAAGTGCAGCCATCCTCCCTCCAACACCACCTTCTTGACCCACTGTCATACCCTGCTCTACCTTTTTTTTTTTCCCTTTTTCCATTTCATTCATCATTTACTTTTCTACCTTATAAATATCTCATTCATTGGGTCTGTGTTTCTTTTTTCATCTATGTTTTATCTCCTCCAGCTAAGTGGAAGCTCCATGTGGAAGGGGTCTTTATGTCTCTTATTCACTGAGGTGTCCCAGTTTTCCAGAATTCATGGTGCAGTGTAGGTGCCTGTGATCAAAAAAGATTTACTGACTCAATGAGTGAGTGACTGAGTGACTCTCTCATTTATTCTGAATCTTACTCAAAATATTGGGATGTGTTAAGAAGGGAAATGATTTTCAATGAGAAACAAATCCTTTGCAGTTCAAGTTGTTTCAATTCTTTTTTTTTTAAGTTGTTTCAATTCTTTACTTTTGATAAAACCAAAGAACAATTAAAAAGACATTTAAGAAAACAAGCTAAAGAATGCACAGGAATATAGAGATTTTCCAGATTATTTTAGACTGGACAGGAGCAGAAATATTTAAGACCTCTGGCAAAGGAAAGAACATAGAAGGAAGCTATGGAGGATACTGGTAACCTGCTCACCAAATCCATTTCCCTTAAGGACACAGCTTGTTACTGAGACAATATCACTGAGCCCCAGCCAACTGAATGTTGGAGAAACTGATGTGCTTTGCTTCCAGAACTAGTCCTTTAAAAACTCCTCCCTTGTGATTCTTTATGCCCATTGTCCTTCCCATGATGCAGACCAGCATGGTAGCCCACAAAGTCACCTGTTGAACATGGCAGCACTGCAAGATGAAGGAAGCCTGGATCCTGGAATCAGGGCTTGGAGGGTTTCATGCCATTGTGATGACCCATTTGGATTTCACATCACATGAAGTATGCTTCTCTTGCTTTAAATTACCAAGAATGTTCAGTTCAAGTATTACAATAGCTAGTATTACCTTGAGTAATATAGGAACGTTCCTAGTATGTTAAATAGGAAAAATTTTCTTTCAGGGACTAAAATGCTAGCATAGTGTAACATGAAGAATCCAGACAGAAGTCTGAGAATCCAGAAGATATAAAAGATGCTTTTTCTTGCAATGCAAGATCATCACACACAGTGAAGGTTTCAACAAATGTTTCTCATAGGCCTCCTCTCATCTTTAGAACTCGGTTGACATTTTTGTGATCAAAGAGAGAACAGCCGGATTATCTGAAAAACTTGCTTCAGAAAGAAATGATACAGGAAATTCATGGTTGAATTGTGGAGGTCTTCATTGTACCATCATGGGACTATTTTTTAAAAGGATCTATGATTTTTTTTTTGAAAATCCCTTCTTGAATTAGATTTGGCTTTCAGCAGACAATTGCTTACCTAAGCTCAGCCTCTAGCATTTAAGATTCTAATCATTTTATAAATCTAGTACACAAAGAAGCCCTCAATAATAATTTATTTTTCAGTTACAACAAGTTTTAATAAGATAAGTGACTAACAAATCTTCAGTTTAGTTAAAGTCTGTTAGACTCCAAAAACATTACCTTTATAAATCTGTTTCATTTGGAGCTTCAGAAGAGTTTTAAACATATGAATCTTTTTCTAAAAAGTCACCAATTCACATATCCTAGAACCGAAACATCAGTGAAACACAATTATTTATTTATTCATTTTAAAGATTTTATTTATTTGACAGAGAGATAGCACAAGTAGGCAGAGTGGCAGGCATAGGTAGAGGGAGAAGCAGGCTCTCTACTAAGCAGGGAGCCTGATGTGGGACTTGATCCCAGGACTCTGGGATCATGACTTGAGCCAAAGGCAGCTGCTTAACCAACTGAGCCCACCCAAGCGCCCCTGTAATTTATTTATTGTCTTTATGTAATTACCATATTTACTTATACTTGCTGGTGTACAACTAGGAAATGGTCAAGAAGCTTATATATGTTATCACCTGCTTGTGAGGAGGTTAAGATGATATTCTTAACTGACACTTCCACCTGGAGAATATTCTTGCCACCTAAAACAATATGCTCTTCAGGAAACTAAGGATGAATATTTTAAATATTGGCATGCAAGGTTTTGACACAGATCTGTCATTTTCCCATATTATATATCCCCATATTCATTTTCTTTTTTATCATGTGAAAGGATAACTAATTCCATAAAGAAGTAATGGTTTACATCAGCAAAAGCAATAGTGAAAGAGAATGGCTCTGAATCTACAAGAATATCTGCTTACAATGTCCCTCTTCCCTTCTAATCACTGTCACAAATTCAAATACTCCCACCTTTACAATCTCCCCTTTTTCCCTTCTTTACACATAACCACTTCTTCTTCTGTATTCCCTCAGAGGTTAGTTTGTACATCTATTTTAACATTAGATTACTAAATTATAATTATTTACTTAAATTTCTGACTTGTCTAACTAAATATGTGGAAATTAAACAGCACACTGCTGAACAACCAATAAATCAAAGAAAAAAATCAAAAGGGAATAAAAAAATTTCAAAACAAATAAAAATGGAAACACTACACATCAAAACCTATGAGATGCTACAAAAACAGTTCCAAGAAGGAGGTTTATAGAGATAAAATCATATAGTAAGAAAATAGAACAGGGGCGCCTGGGTGGCTCAGTGGGTTTAAAGCCTCTGCCTTCAGCTCAGGTCATGATCCCAGGGTCCTGGGATCGAGCCCCACATCGGGCTCTCTGCTCAGCGGGGAGCCTGCTTCCCCCTCTCTCTCTGCCTGCCTCTCTGCCTACTTGTGATCTCTGTCTGTCAAATAAATAAATAAAATCTTTAAAGAAAAAAGAAAATAGAATAATCTCAAATGAACAATCTAACTTTAGACCTCAAAGAATTAGAAAAAGAACAAAATAGGCCCAAAGTTAACAGAATAAGGGAAATAACAAAGGTCAGAACAGAAATAAATGAAATAGACACTAGAAAGACAAAAGAAAAGATCAACAAAACTAAGAGCTAGCTTTTCAAAAAGATAAACAAAATAGACCAGCTTTTAGCTAGCCTAAGAAAAATTAAAGAAGATTCATAACTAAAATAAAAAATGAAAGAGAAGACATTGCAACTGATACCAGAGATATTCAAAGGGTCATAACAGACTAATATAAACAGTTGTGCTCCAGCATTTGGATAACCTAGAAGAAATGGCCAAGACGGAATCATGAAGAAATAGAAAATATGAACAGATCAATAGTGAGTAAGGAGTTTGAATCATTAATCCAAAACCACACAAAAGAAGAAAACTCAGGATCATATGATTTCACTGCTAAATTCACCCAAATATTTAAAGAGCAATTAGTGCCAATCCTTCTCAAACTCTTCTAAAAAATTGAAGAGGAACAAACATTCCCAAACTCATTCTATGAGGCCAGCGTTACTCTGATACCAAAACCAGATAAGGACACTACAAGAAAGGAAAACAAACCAATATCCCTGATAAAGAGATAGAAGAAAAACTCAACAAAATATTAGCAAAAAGCATTAAAAAATACATTGAAAAGATACACAAAGAGAGATTTATCCCTGGGAGGCAAGAATAGTTCAATATATGCAAATCAATAAATGTCACACACCTCATTAATAAACGAAAGATAATCATACAAACATCTCAATAGAAGCAGAAAAAGCATTTGACACAATACAACATCCTCTTGGAATAAAAGCCCTCAACAAAATGGGAATAGAAGGAACATACCTCAACATAACAACGGCCATACTTGATGAGCCCACAACTAACATCACAGTCAGTGGTGAAAGGTGGAAAGGTTTTCTTCTAGGGTCAGGAATAAGAGAAGCGTGCCCATTCTCCTTACTCTTACTCAACATAGTCCTGGGAGTCCTGGCTAGGCAAATCAGGGAAGAAAAAGAAAAAGAAAAAATATCTAAAGAAAAAAAGAAGTTAAATTTGTCTTTACAGATGATATGATTTAATATACAAAAAATCCTGAAGACTCCACCAGAAATCTATAAGGTCTAATTGACCAATTCAATAAAGCTGAAGGATACAAAACCAACATACTGAAGCCAGTTGCATTTTTATACACTAATAACAGAGTATTCTGAAAAGGGCTAAAGTAAACTATCTCGTTCACAAAAGCATTAAAAACAATATAATACTGACAGCCAAATATAACCAAGAAAATGAAAGATCTGTACACTGAAAACTGTAAGACTTTGATGAAAAAAAATCAAAGGTGACACAACAAATGGAAAAATATCCTATATTCATGGATAGAAAGAATATTGTTAAAATATTAAGCCATCTATACATTCAGTGCAGTCCCTATCAAAATTACTATATCATTTCTCATAAAACTAAAAAGAATACTATTAAAATTTGTATAAACTCACTAAAGACTCTGAATAGCCAAAGCAATCCTGAGAAAGAACAAAGCTGGAGGCATCATTAAATTTCCTGATTTTAACCTATACCACAAACATACAGTGTGCTCACTTGGTCAGCAAAAAATATGCTTAAATTGGAATGATACGGAGAGGATTAGCATGGCCCCTGAACAAGCATGACACACAAATTCATTAAGTGTCCTGTACTATAAAGCTGTCATAATGAAAACTGTATGGTACTAGCATAAAAGTAGACACAAAGACTGGTAGAATGGAATCTAGAGCGAACCCTCTCTTATGTGACCAACTAATATTTGACACGGAAGCCAAGAATACACAAGGAAAGGATTAATGGTTCTGAGAAAACTAATTAACTTCATTCAGAAACATGAAATTGGACCCCACCCTTGACATCTGACCACCCCAAATCTCTAATCGAATTCCTTCTCCTCCACCATCCCTCCTGTGATATCTCATTACCCTGCCTGCCCGTGGCAAGAATTTGTTGAGTCCTTTTAGCCAGAATCCTCCCTTATCCCTGATGTTTCTTCTACGTAATTTTCCATATCCACTGACCCCAACCTACTTGTTGGGTATAAATCTCCCTTTGTCCATGGCATATTCAGAATTGAGCCCAGTTTTGAACTAGGTCTCTTTTCTCCTATTGCAATAGCTCCTGAATAAAATCTACTTTTACCACTTAAACTACTGTCCAGCCCTGATTTTCTTTAATTGTAGATTAAAAGTAAAAAGATAGAGGGTGCCTGCGTGGCTCAGTGGGTTAAGCATCTGCCATTGGCTCAGATCATGATCTTGGGGTCCCATTGAGTCCCATGTCTGGATCCCTGTTCAGTGGGGGAGTCTGCTTCTCCCTCTCCTGCTGCTGCTCTCGCTCTCTCTGTCCAATAAATAAACAAATAAAATCTTTTAAAAAAAGGTAAAAAGATAGAAAATGTCATACTATGCAAACGCTAACCAAAAGGTAGTGAGGATATCTGTGTTAATATCAATTAACAGTGACTTCAGAGCAAGGAAAATGACGAGAATTAAAAAATGATGAAAAGGTCAATCCGTCCATAATACACAACAATTTAAAATGTGTCTTCATCTGAAAATGGAACTTCAAAATATATAAAGCAAAATCAGCTTGAACTGAAAAGAAAAACAGAAATATCCACAATGACGGTTGCTGACTTTAACGCTTCTTTCTTGGTAATTGATACAAAAGGTAAACAGACAGCAAGGATGTAGAATATATTTTAAACTTCGATACAAACAAAATCAAAAACTTCTGTTCTGCAAAGACATTAAGAGAATGAAAAGCAATAGCCTGAGAGAAAATCATTGCAAATCCCACATCTCACCAAACATTTGCATCCAAAAGATATAAATAGCTTTCAAACATCAGTAATAAGAAAAAAAAAACAAAAAACAAGTTTTTAAAATGGTCAAATGATTTGACAGATAGTTCACAAAAGGCATATGAATGTCAAACAAGTACATGGAAAGATGCTTCACATCATTTGTCACAGGATTAAGCATAATAAGAGTGGCAGTGCGTCCTCGAAATAATGTTCAGTTGGCTACACTCTTTAAGTATTAGAATAACAAAATATGGAAAACCAGGAGAAGCTCCATGTCTTACAGTAAAAATATTTACAACTTTCCTTTCACTTCATGTTGTAAAAAGGATGGAAATAATAGGAATGTCTTGGAATGTCACAGTCGGGTTTTGAAATGAAAATATGTGAAATATATCATTGTGCTTTCTCCTATTTTATGTGTGTTTGTTACTGATATATTATTACCATCGCCAAAATAAAGCTAGAATACAGTCTTAAAATGAGAATATGTGAAATATTACATCATTGTGCTTTCTCCTATTTTTATATATGTTTGTTGCTGATATATTTTTACCACCTCTGAAATAAAGATGGAATAGGAAATAAAGTCAAAGGTGCATTTTTCTCTAAGCTGTTGAATAAAGAAGAGTGAATACACAGAGTATGCGAAATCCAGAATCTGAGAATTCTAGTAATTCCCAAATATTTCTGCTGTTTGGATATGCAGAACACTTTGCTAGGGAGCATTCATTCTCAATGTCTGACTTGGTTTAGATCTTACTAAAGAATTTTTTCATCTCTAATACTCCACACTGGTATCTTGTACATGAAAAGACACTTCTAGATAGAGTATACAGTAGCTAAAAAAAAAAAATCTACAAGGTAATCATCAATACATAAAATAATTCTGATAATAAAAGAATCACCTTGTCTGTAGCATATAATTATTAACAGTTAATAACTAATATTCACATATTCTAGGCACTTGGGCAGATGCATGAAATTAATTATCTTCATGAATCATTTGAACACATGTATCATATAGACATATTTTTGTTATATCAATTTTATCTATGATAAAACTGAGTTTAAAGAGTGCTACCCAGAGTCATACAATTAGTAGAAATAGGGCCGTGAGCCCCTAAATATATATACAAAATTCTTACCATCATATTCCCACTAACAGCAAATGCTTAGTGAATAGTAGGATTTTAAAAATCATTTTAATTAAGTGATTATTTTTATATTCATTTTTTAAAAAATCACTACTAAAATCTCATTTATTTGGGTAAAATTTGGAAAAATGATTGCAAGTATCTCTTGACAGCGTTGTTTGTGACAGCAAATGTAACAGAAGGATTCTATTTAACGGGGAGTATCTTGTAGTTAATCTGCTGGTTGACCTCAGAAGATCTATGAGGAAGGCAGAAGCATTTCCAGAGGTTTCCAAGGAAACAAGTTCTTGATTAGAAAGAAAAGAATTAAGTTCTGCAGCTCTGGCAAGAGTAGAGACTGGAAATGTTATTAGAGGCATACCTCACTTTGTTGTGCTTTGCTTTATTACATTTGTTTTACAAATGTTTGTGGCAACCCTGCATGAAACAAGTCTATAGGCACAATGATTCCAAAACCACTTGCTCACTTCCTGTCTCTGTGTCACACTTTGGTAATTCTCACAATATTTTAAACTTTTTGATTATTACTACATTTCTTAAGCTGATCTGTGATCAGTGATTACAAACTCTCTGAAAGCTCAAATGAGGGTTAGCATTTTTTAGCAATACAGTATTTTTGTTGAAGTATGTACATTGGGTATTTTAGACATAGTGCTAGTGCACACTTAGTAGGACAGAGTGTAGTGTAAACATAACTTTTATTGCACAAGGAAACCAAAAATTTCATTTGATTCGCTTTATTACAATATTTGCTTTATTGCAGGGATCTGGAACCCAACCCTCAATATCCCCAATGTACACCTATAGTACGGTTACAAGATCACTTGATCCTTTGTTAAAAGTAATGAATTTTATATTTCCTTTTCTGCCTGCTTTCTTTCTATTTTTGTATTCGTTTTTGCTACATTAGAAAATACTAAGACAGGGGCACCTGGGTGGCTCAGTGGGTTAAGCCGCTGCCTTCGGCTCAGGTCATGATCTCAGGGTCCTGGGATCGAGTCCCGCATCGGGCTCTCTGCTTGGCAGGGAGCCTGCTTCCCTCCCTCTCTCTGCCTGCCTCTCTGTCTACTTGTGATCTCTCTCTGTCAAATAAATAAATAAAATCTTTAAAAAAAAAAAAAAAGAAAATACTAAGACATGTTTACAGATAAATTTTTATTATCTTAACATCTACCATACTGCCTTCCTTTCTAAATTTCCATTTTAAATGTCAGCCTAATACATTAATTTGAACCTATCTGTCATGGAGATATAGGGAACACTTCTGAATCTTCTTCATAATTTTTTTAATGCAAACAGTTCCACTCGGTACTTTCACTGTTGTAAATGAGCTTACTGGAAGAAGAGCTCACTGGCTAATATCTAATTATAATGGCATAAATAGTACCAGGACCATCACCTCTGCTTTCCTGCAGTGGCTCACCAGGTACCTTCTGTGACCTCTTGTCCACAGACAGTGGGTCATGGATTTGTAATAACTGCCATTAATTAAAAAGGATGGAGCTTTGTTTCTTAATCTCCTTTAGAATAAATATCCTGATGTTAATTGCCTTACTTTTTTGCACTGGTTAATTTTCTGTCCTTTTCAAAGTATGGCAAAGTGAGGTTGCATCCTAGCAAAAAAAGTTTTGTCTTCAGCAGAAGCCAGAAATTACTGGCTTAAACTGTTAAATATTTCATTACCTATCTTATTATCCTGGCTAGTTTACCATTTAGCATTGAGTTTATAGAAAATATCAAAAAACATGAACAAAATCCCCCTTTCTACAGTATGTGATATATTAAATATGGCTCCAGTGGGTTTCCTTCTGTATTATTCTCTTCAATCTCTGTGCCAAATAGGAAAATGAGAGATCTCACTCTGAGTTCTAAAAGTTGTCAAATATTAGCTTCTTGAGATTTCTTCCTCCAACAAATCTAGTTTTCTCCCCTTGACATGCTTTCTCCTCATGAAAAAAAAAAATCTACTTTCTGTTTGAAAATAGTGTCTGACTAGCGGCTTCTTATATGGCACCAACATGCTCTCTGCCCTTTGTAACATCTAGAAATCTGGAAAGACTTTCCCCTACCCCACATTGACACTTGCTTTTGAGGCTGCCAGAGTTCTTGCCTAATCCCAGGAAGCAAAAGAGCCAAAAGTGAGAATGTGGAGGAGAAAGAAGAAGAATACTGACCACAGAATGCAGTTGAGGGCACAGCCCTTCTCAGCCAGCAAAACGTGAGGGCAGAGCCAAATCTGGAGTCTCAGATTAGTGTGGATTCCTTGTTTTCAGAATGACAAAGATCCCATCTCAGAACTCGTAAATGAGAGTCTAGAAGAATTGTACTTAAAACTGTCCATAGAGAAGAAATAGAAAGCCTGAACAGACCCATAACCAGTAAGGAGATTGAAACAGTCATCAAAAATCTCCAAACAAACAAAAGCCCAGGGCCAGACGGCTTCCCGGGGGAATTCTACCAAACATTTAAAGAAGAACTAATTCCTATTCTCCTGAAACTGTTCCAAAAAATAGAAATGGAAGGAAAACTTCCAAACTCATTTTATGAGGCCAGCATCACCTTGATCCCCAAACCAGACAAGGATCCCATCAAAAAAGAGAACTACAGACCAATATCCTTGATGAACACAGATGCAAAAATTCTCGCCAAAATACTAGCCAATAGGATTCAACAGTACATTAAAAGGATTATTCACCACGACCAAGTGGGATTTATTCCAGGGCTGCAAGGTTGGTTCAACATCCGCAAATCAATCAATGTGATACAACACATTAATAAAAGAAAGAACAAGAACCATATGATACTCTCCATAGATGCTGAAAAAGCATTTGACAAAGTACAGCATCCCTTCCTGATCAAAACTCTTCAAAGTGTAGGGATAGAGGGCACATACCTCAATATTATCAAAGCCATCTATGAAAAACCCACCGCAAATATCATTCTCAATGGAGAAAAACTGAAAGCTTTTCCGCTAAGGTCAGGAACACGGCAGGGATGTCCGTTATCACCCCTGCTATTCAACATAGTACTAGAAGTCCTAGCCTCAGCAATCAGACAACAAAAGGAAATTAAAGGCATCCAAATCGGAAAGAAGAAGTCAAACTATCACTCTTCGCAGATGATATGATACTATATGTGGAAAACCCAAAAGACTCCACTCCAAAACTGCTAGAACTTGTACAGGAATTCAGTAAAGTGTCAGGATATAAAATCAATGCACAGAAATCAGTCGCATTTCTCTACACCAGCAACAAGACAGAAGAAAGAGAAATTAAGGAGTCCATCCCATTTACAATTGCACCCAAAACTATAAGATACCTAGGAATAAATCTAACCAAAGAGACTAAGAATCTATACACAGAAAACTATAAAGTACTCATGAAAGAAATTGAGGAAGATGCAAAGAAATGGAAAAATGTTCCATGCTCCTGGATTGGAAGAATAAATATTGTGAAAATGTCTATGCTACCTAAAGCAATCTACACATTTAATGCAATTCCTATCAAAGTACCATCCATTTTTTTCAAAGAAATGGAACAAATAATCCTAAAATTTATATGGAACCAGAAAAGACCTCGAATAGCCAAAGGAATATTGAAAAAGAAAGCCAAAGTTGGTGGCATCACAATTCCGGACTTCAAGCTCTATTACAAAGCTGTCATCATCAAGACAGCATGGTACTAGCACAAAAACAGACACATAGATCAATGGAACAGAATAGAGAGCCCAGAAATAGACCCTCAACTCCATGGTCAACTAATCTTCGACAAAGCAGGAAAGAATATCCAATGGAAAAAAGATAGCCTCTTCAACAAATGGTGTTGGGAAAATTGGACAGCCACATGCAGAAAAATGAAATTGGATCATTTCCTTACACCACACACAAAAATAGACTCAAAATGGATGAAGGATCTCAATGTGAGAAAGGAATCCATCAAAATCCTTGAGGAGAACACAGGCAGCAACCTCTTCGACCTCAGCCGCAGCAACATCTTCCTAGGAACATCGCCAAAGGCAAGGGAAGCAAGGGCAAAAATGAACTATTGGGATTTTATCAAGATCAAAAGCTTTTGCACAGCAAAGGAAACAGTTAACAAAACCAAAAGACAACTGACAGAATGGGAGAAGATATTTGCAAATGACATATCGGATAAAGGGCTAGTGTCCAAAATCTGTAAAGAACTTAGCAAACTCAACACCCAAAGAACAAATAATCCAATCAAGAAATGGGCAGAGGACATGAACAGACATTTCTGCAAAGAAGACATCCAGATGGCCAACAGACCCATGAAAAAGTGCTCCATATCACTCGGCATCAGGGAAATACAAATCAAAACCACAATGAGATACCACCTCACACCAGTCAGAATGGCTAAAATTAACAAGTCAGGAAATGACAGATGCTGGCGAGGATGCAGAGAAAGGGGAACCCTCCTACACTGTTGGTGGGAATGCAAGCTGGTGCAACCACTCTGGAAAACAGCATGGAGGTTCCTCAAAATGTTGAAAATAGAACTACCCTATGACCCAGCAATTGCACTACTGGGTATTTACCCTAAAGATACAAACGTAGTGATCCGAAGGGGCACGTGCACCCGAATGTTTATAGCAGCAATGTCTACAATAGCCAAACTATGGAAAGAACCTAGATGTCCATCAACAGACGAATGGATAAAGAAGATGTGGTATATATACACAATGGAATACTATGCAGCCATCAAAAGAAATGAAATCTTGCCATTTGCGACGACGTGGATGGAACTAGAGGGTATCATGCTTAGCGAAATAAGTCAATTGGAGAAAGACAACTATCATATGATCTCCCTGATATGAGGGAGAGGAGATGCAACATGGGGGGTTAAGGGGGTAGGAGAAGAGTAAATGAAACAAGATGGGATTGGGAGGGAGACAAACCATAAGTGACTCTTAATCTCACAAAACAAACTGAGGGTTAATGGGGGGAGGGGGGTTGGGGGGGTGGGATTATGGACATTGGGGAGGGTATGTGCTATGATGAGTGCTGTGAAGTGTGTAAACCTGGCGATTCACAGACCTGTACCCCTGGGGATAAAAATATATTATATGTTTATAAAAAATAAAATTAAAATTAAAAAAAAAAACTGTCCGTAGAAACCATTCTTTTTCTTGATTTCTGAGAAAGAAATTTCAGCAAGCCTCATATAGCCCATGAGCAATTTAAACAGCAGTCTACACTACCCGTCTCCTCTAAACACCTCACCGAGCTAAATCACTCCTACACGAAAAGTTAATGAATGACAGTGGTGCCCTATGCAAACATCTTTCAAACCAAGGGAAGAGAATTCAGTTTCAAAATAGTGTGAAATTAATTAATGGGATGGTGGGGGTATTTTTAATTGATTTAGTAATAAAGATAAAGCCAAATATTTATTTTAAGACCATGAAATATACATGAGCACCAAAAGAGCGATGACACCAAATTGGTCATTTAGAAATACTATATATATGGAATTTCTGGTTCTCGCATGAAGTCTTAGGTCACTACAACCCATTCCTTCTGCTGCATATAAACAAAACTCTACACAAAACACAAAGGACAACCACCTGGGCACTCTGAACATTAAACATGACAAGTAGATCGTGGAGGGGACTCAAAACTTAGAGAAGCAACTTTGTGACCTGGGTTTTCCATTTTCCCTCTGTCTTTACTTTGTTCCTGTTTTTCTGGCACCAGAAAAAGCAGATGCAGTAGAGGGAGAATCCTCCAGCAAATACAGCCAGAGAAGAGGACTCCATAGTTCTATATATAAACCACCAAAGTCTCAGGCTCACAACTTGTGCAAGTTGTGTGTATCCAACACAAATGCAGATGAGCACACCAAAGGCTTTGAGAACTGAACTAATACTACAACAACAGTGTGCAAAGGGCACGATGAATTTGCAGTTTGCAGTCCGAACAAAAGTGAGTTGCTTGCTTACACAAAATAATAATAATAATAAATTGAAAAGCTATCAGTATTTTACAAATAAGTGTAACAGAAGTCAGTGTCCATTCAACATATTCAAAATGTCCAGGTTCCATGTCAAAAACTATTTCACATACAAGAGCCAGAAAATGTGATCACTTCTCAAGGGAAAGGCAATTAACGGATTCCAAACTCAGGATGGCTCCAAAACTGAAATGAATCAGAGAAATACAATAAAATAGAAGTTTTAGCTGTGCTCTGCCTGGGGACATATAAATATGCTCAACTTAAAATGACTGGGAGATGGAAGGTCTCAGAAATAGAAAACATTTTCAAAAATGTATAAAAGTTATTAAATTTTTTAAAAAATTTAGAATTGAAAAAAATTCAGTATCTCAAAGTTTTTGAACTCTGGATGGAATCAAGAGCAAAATAGGAGATGATGAAGGGAGGTGTTAGTACACTTGAAGATAAGAACAAATTTTCCAATCTAATTAACAAAGAGAAAAAATTGGAAAAAATGCTTTAGGAATCTGTGGGACAACATCAAAAAGTCATGTATGTATTATTGGAGTCTCAGAAAGAAAAGAGAAAGATATTGGAGCAGGAAAATTATTTGAAAAAATAGATCTGAAACCTTCAAAACATTGAAAGAAATGAATTAATAGATTTAGGAAACTCAGCAACACCAAAGAGGAAACTTAAACACAAATGCACACACACAAACACGCACGCAGGCCTACCATAATCAAAGTACTAAAAGACTAAGATAATGAAAAACATTTTGATGACTTATTCCTTTGCTATATGGAAGCTTTTTATTTTGATGTCATCCCAATAGTTTTTTTGCTTTTATTTCCCTTGCTTCAGGAGATATATCTAGAAAAATGTTGTGATAGCCCATGTCAGAGAGATCACTACCTGTACTCTTTTCTAGGATTTTTATGGTTTCTGGGCTCACATTTAGGTCTTTATTCTATTTAATCCATCTCGTACTATTGGTGGAAATGCAAACTGGTGCAGCCACTCTGGAAAACAGTGTGGTGGTTCCTTAGACAGCTGAAAACAGAGCTACCCTATGATCTAGTAATCGCACTACCAAGTATTTACCCAAAAATACAAAAACACTAATCCAAAGGGATACATGCACCCCAGCTAAATTATGGCAACAGCCCAAGTGCCCATTGATAGATGAATGGATAAAGAAGATGTGAGCTATACACAATGGGATATTATTTATCCATAAAAAAGAATGAAATCTTGCCATTTGCAAAGACGTGGGTGGAACTAGAATGTATTATGCTGAGCAAAATAGGTCAGTCCGAGAAAGACAAATACCATATGATTTCACACGTGTGGAATTTGAGAAACAAATGAGCAAAGGGAAGAAAAAGAGAGAGACAAATCAAGAAATAGGCTCTTAATGGAGAACAAACTGATGGTAACCAGAAGGGAGGTGGGTTGGAGGGGTGGATGGAATAAGAGACGGGGATTAAGGAATGTGCTTGTTGTGATGAGCACAGGGTGGTGTAAAACTGAAACTAACAGAACACCGTATATTAACATACTGGAATTAAAATTTAAAAAATAATGATATAAAAAGCCATTCTGAGAGCATAAAGGGAAAATGACACATTGAATATGGGCCACAGATTTCTCATCAGGAGCCCTGGAGGCCAAAAACCAGTAGAACACCTTTAAACTATGAAGGACAAGAACTGTCAACTAAGAACTCTACACCTACCCGAAGTCCCTTTCGGGAGTTAAAGTGAAGTAAAAGTATTCTCAGATAAAGAAAAACTGAGAGGATTGGAGTCAGAAGTTCTGCTTTATCAGAAATACTAAAGCAGAATTCTTCAGGCAGAAGGAAGTGATTCCGGGGACACACATGGGTCTTTAAGAATGCAGCAAGTGTAAACAGAAATTAGGGTGCCTGGGTGGTTCAGTCAGTTAAACATCTGTCTTCAGTGCTAGTCATGATCTTGGGATCGAGTCCCACCCTGGGACCCCACATTGGGCTCCCTGCTCAGTGGGAAGTCATCTTCTCCCTCTTCCTCTATCCCTCTCCCTCCCTCTGTCCCTTTTCCTTCCCCTTTCTCCCTCCCCTTCTCCCCTTCCTCTCTCTGCTTTCCTCTGCCCTTCCTTCTCCCCTGCTCATGCTCTTTCTCAAGTAAATCCATAAAATAATTTTTTAAAAAAGAACAAACAAATGATGATTAGGATAAAAATAAAGGACTGCTTTTCCTCTTAAGTTTTTAAAATATAGATATGACTGTTGAGAATAAAAAATGATAATATTGGCATATAGGGGTTGAGTGTGTATCCGTGTCATACGTATGACAACCATGACATAAAGGTCAGTAGGAAAGGTACTGTAAAGTGGCCAATATAACCACAGGCTTTCTGCATTATACCTGATGTCGTGCAGTATGGCAGTATGAACTCCAGGTAGGGGAGGGAGGCATACTATAATTCCTAAAGAAACACTTCAAAATTGCAAAGAGATCTGACCATAAGAATAGTAGCCTAATTTAAAAAGAACACTTTTTGAAAATCAAATAATCCAAAAGAAGGCAGGAAAAGGACACAGAGGAACAAAAACATAATAAGACAAAGAGATAACAAAGAAGATGGTAAACTTAAACCCATCCATACCAAAATCTACATTAAAAGTTAATTATTTAAACACTGTAATTAGAAAACAGGTACTGACAGAGGAGGTAAAGAAGTAAGAGCTCAAAACATGTTGCTTAAAAGAATCCAATTTTACATATAAAGTCAATGATGAAAATAAATGTATGAAAAAAACATATAGCCAGAAAATCAACTGAAAATGACAACATGAATGCAGACTTAAATAGTCTTAAAGACCAGATTATAACCAGAGATACAAAGAGACATTTCATAATCATAGATGCACCTCATAACAGAGTTTAAAATACATCAAGGAATGGGAAAAAGCTTGAATGCATGTTACTAAATGAAAAGTAGCCAATCTGAAAAGGCTCATTTATTCTCTGATTCCAACTGTATCACATTCTGGAAAAGGCAGAACTCTGGAGGCAGTGAAAAGATCCGGGGTTGCCAGGGGTGGAGGGTTGAGGGATGAACAGGAAGGGCACAGGGGATTTTAAAGCAGTAAATCTACTCTGAATGGTACTACAATGGTGGATAAAGGTCATTATACATTTGTCAAAACCTATAGAATGACAACAGCAAAAGTGAGCCATAATGTAAACCATGAACTTCGGGTGATGATGTGCTAATGTTGGTTTATTGATTATACTAAATGTTCCATTGTGGTGTGGGATGTCAACAGTGGGGGAGGTTGTACATTTATGTGGGAAGGGAGTATATGGGAATTCTCTGTACTTTCTGCTCAGGTTTGCTAAGAGCCTACAATTGCTCTTAAAAAAAAAAAAAGAAAAGAAAAGAAAAGAAAAAACGTCTATTTAAGCAAGTACAAGGATGGGGCGCCTGAGTGGCTCAGTTGATTAAGCTTCGGGACCCTGATTGTGGCTCAGGGAATGATCTCAGGGTCACGAGATGGAGCCCCGCGTCTCTCCCTCTGCCCCTCATTCCCTCTCTAAAAAATAAAAAAAAATAAAATACAAGAAGTAAAATCATGAAATTTAGACAAAACATTCAAATTTCTTGAAAAACTTAGAACAGAACTGGCAACAAGAAAAAGCATTACATCTTATTTGTTCCGCAGCTGTTAAACCATAATTAAAGAACAAGTCGGGCCCAGACGGCTTCAACAAAAGGAAAGGATGACACCAGTTTTGACAGAACAGTGTTGATCTTTAGAAATTCCTCACAAAATAGAAAATGTGGATAAACTCCCCCCCGTATACTAACGTGACTATTACAAGAAAGAAAAAGTAGAGACTAGTCTTCCTTGTGAACATAAGCTAAAAGTTACTAGGTGAACACAATATTGGCAAATCAGACGCAGTCATATATAAAAACAGTAACACAACACGACAAAACGGAATTAATTTTGGCATGCAAGTTTGGTTTCAATCTGAAAAGAAATCAGTACACCTTACTGAAGAATAAAAGAAGAAAAAAAAAAGAAAATTGAACATGATTACTTCAATAGATGCAGAAAAAAGTGTTTAATAAAACTCAACACCTGTTCGTGATAAAAATCCTAGAAAACTACAAATAGAGATACTATTCATTAATCGGATAAAGAGTGAATTTAAAAATAATCCTGGTGTATAGTTCTTGAAGGGATAAAACTGAAATCTGGGGACCTCTGGGGACCTCTGAGGGACCGAAACTGAGACAAAGTTGGGCACTATCACTCCTTCTATTCAGCCTTTTGCTGAAGGACTATCACATATAATAGAGCAAAATAAAAATTTAAAAAGCATAAAAATTATAATGCAACAAGTAAAATTGCCACTATTCACAGAGGATGTGATTGTATACAAGAATATCCAGATGAATCTAGAAATCCACTTTTAGAATTAGTGAGTTTAGCAATTTCACTTATTACAAGGTACAGATAAAAACCAATTCTTTCTATACGTTAGCAACATAAGATAGGAAAACCAAACTCTAAAATAATTCCATTAACATAGCATCAAAAAAGTCAAATTCATAAAAAAATCCTAGCAAAACAAATGAGAAAATTTTTAAAAATCTAATTAAATGGAAGAATAGATCAAGTTAATGATTAAGAGGATTTGGTACTTTAAAATATCAGTTTTCTTTTAATGTTCTCTAGATCCTATGTATTCCCAATAAAAATCCTGTTAAGCATTCTATGATAAGCTGATTTTAAAATTTCCGTGGAGGGGCACCTGGCCAGCTCAGTCAGTAGAGCATGTGACTTTTGATCTCCCGGCTGAGAGTTGGAGCCCCACGCTGGGGGCAGAGATTACTTAAAAAATAAAATCTTTAGGGGCGCCTGGGTGGCTCAGTGGGTTAAAGCCTCTGCCTGAGGCTCAGGTCATGATCTCAAGGTCCTAGGATCGAGCTCCGCATTGGGCTCTCTGCTCAGCGAGGAGCCTGCTTCCTCCTCACTCTCTCTCTCCACCTATTTGTAATCTCTGTCTGACAAATGAATAAATAAAATCTTAAAAAAATAAAATAAAATCTTTAAAAATAAAAAATAAAAATAAATAAATTGTATATGGAAAGTCAGAGTCAAGAATGATTAACTCACTCTTGATGATGAATAAAGTTGGAGGATCTCCCTACCTGGTATCAAAACTTACAAATCTACAGTGATAAGACAGTATGGCATTAGGGCAAGATTTGAGTAAAGTGCATAACTGGAACAAAATAGGAAGTTCAGAAACACATCCACACATACATGACCACCTATCTTGTGAGCTAGGTGGCACTGGAGGGAGGGCTTTTTTTTTTTTTTTAAAGATTTTATTTATTTATTTGAGTGAGAGAGTGAGAGGGCATGAGAGGGGAGGTCAGAGGGAGAAGCAGACTCCCCATGGAGCTGGGAGCCCAATACGAGACTCGATCCCAGGACTCCGGGATCATGACCTGAGCCGAAGGCAGTTGCCCAACCAACTGAGCCACCCAGGTGCCCCGGGAGGGCTTTTAAAAAAAAAAAAAAATGGTGTTAGATAAGTTGAATAGGTATAGTGGCAGGGGGGAGTAAACTTGACCCCTATTTCATGTCCTAACCCAAAAAACTACTCCAGGTGAATTCTAATCTTAAAAGTGTAAGGTCAAGCATTAAAGTTTTAAGTAAAACACACAATAATATCTTTATGACTTTGGGACTTGTAAAGACTTCTTAAATAGGACACAAAACCCTAACCATAAAAAAGAGATCCCCTATTGGAGTTCATTAAAATCATGACCCTATAGGTTCATCAAAAGATATCATTATGAGAGTAGAAATGTGTAAAGGAATACACGTATCTTACCCATATATATACCATCTGTATATTTATATGTATTACATACATGTCTATGCATATCCAGAATATAGAAGGAACCTTCACAAAGACTGTTTAATAGACAAATGGACAGAAGAGATGATGAACAGGTATTCATAAAGGAATATACTCGAATGGCCAAATATGTTCAATATCATTAATCATCAAGGAAACACAAATTAAAACCACAATGAATACCACCCTATGCACATGAGAACACTAAAATGAAAACATGTGTGTGATGGGAACAAGTGTGAGTGAAGATTTGAAGCAAAGAATCATCTTGCATATTGCTCTGGGTCATCTGCATCTGTGCCGAAATGTCTTGGGAAACTGACTTCCAGTTACCACCTCTCAGCTACTAGCTCTAACTATGATGCAACACTTTTACTCTTAGTACTATACCCAAAAGATGTGTTTACATATCCCCAGCAGCTTTGTTTGTGATAACCGTTTACATGAATGTCGAACCTCGAAAAATACTGTAGGGTGCTGGAAATCAGAGTGGTGATTCCTTTGGGGAGGGAGGTAATGACAGGTAGGGGCCTCGGGGAAGTGTTTGTGGTGCCAGAATTCTCTATATGTGGTGCTAAGGGATGGTTATGCAAGTGCATTTCCTTAATAATTCATTTTAGATCTGTGCATTTTATGTGATTATACTTAAGTAATCCATGTCTGCTCAAAAAAAATGAGATAGACCACTTAACACGATCCTTCAGGAATGAACATTTTAACTTATCAGTATTTACTTGAAAATACCACATGGTTCAGAACACCAGCCCCACAGGCCTGAATGTAGAAGAGATCCGATTTTAAAGTAGTTTATAAACTAATTAGTAAATTACATAAATTCCAATTGATATTTTTCCAAAGAGGCTTAATCATTCTATGTGTACCTAGTTAACATGCAAAAGTATAGTATTGTCATAGGTAAGCTTTATTAAGTCATGTTTGCCTCTTGTGTCTATAATTTTTTAAAATTAGAATAGGGAGAAGAAATGATTGAAAAATTCAATTATCACCATTACCCAACTGTCAACCTGGGAACATCCTTAATCCTGTAAGGTTGCAGATACAATAGCGGCTTGAGCTTGGGTCGGTCCATCTCTGCTGTGGAAGTGATCAGCAATCAACAGGCTCTGCCTTTGCTGGTTGTGGAGGCTGCTTTGGTGTCTCAAGCATCACGATTGCAATTTAGTAAGATCTTCTGAGAGAAGCATCTCAACCAGTCTTTTTGTTTCTGTCTAACATAGAGATGCCTCATTTCCTCCATAATTTGCGTGGATGATGAAATTATCAATTATTTGGAAACCGATGAGTATTTCTGACTTGCCCAACATCAAGTGTATTGACTTTCCTTTGTCTGGTTAAGTTTTACTTAGTACTCTCCCCACCATGATTTCAATTTTCCCAGACATATTAATCACATGAAAGATGTTTGCTGCCTAAAAAAATACCATCTAATAAAAGATAAAAGATAGCTGTAAACAGAGGACAGGAGTGACTTCCACCTAGCCATCTGCCTCCTGGGTTGTATGTAAGTGTAGACTCAGTGCCACAGTCTAGCATGACTGTGCTTTACCCACATTGTAGTCAGGGAAGTCTTAAAATCTTCCTTCGGAAAGACACATTCACCGATTTTATATTTAAGTGTTTGTAATCATATTTTTCAGGTATCTCTCAGAATTATTTTCAGACTACAGTTTAGTATCAGTGAACAAGACAAGTTAATATCGATGCAGCATGAATTTAAGCAAAAAGAATACGTAATTTTACAGATAATGGGACAAGAACATTCTAGGCAAGTCAAACAACATGCAGAAAACCACACGGGCTGTGCAGGAGTGTGTCAGATTTCCTCAAAACAGACTGAGTGAGGCATGTAACGGGAGATAAAGCTGAAAAGACAGAGGATGATCGGATCGTAAACAGACTTTCTAAGATACATGCATGCATCTCACCCTCCGAGCAGTGGCTGTCACCAAGGATCCAGGGGGAGCAGCAGTTCAAAGCAGTGCGTCAGGACATGCAGGTCTGGTGGGATATTTGAAATGTGGCAATAGATGGATTTCCTGAAATGCCACTGTGCATATGCTCATTAGTGGAAAATGTTTATTGCCAACCCATAATTCTCACCAGAGGTGCAGAACTGATAGGTCTTTCAAGTTCAACATATGCAGAGTGCACTTTTGACTCTCACCTGTGTCTTCTGACAGTATTTTCTATTTTTCTTGATAATACTTTCATCCACGTTGCTATATATCTGGGGGTTTCATAGATCCACATAGAATGGATCTTTTGTCTGGTTTTTCTGCCTTACACATCCCTCCCCAGATTGGCTCCCACGGACCCCATTTCCATGGCACCCCCTTACGTCAGGTGCCTCCTCACAGACACCTCCTGGTCTTCTCACTGACCTTCCTTCTTCCCTTCTTCCAGCACCTTCTGTCTTCAATCTGTGCTCCACTCTGCTGCACCAAAATATTGAAAGTAAAAAATAAGTAAACAATAAAGTAAGTAAATAGACAAAAGTTTGAGGATGCCAATTTATTCATGTCTTCATTTAAGTTCTTCAGGTCTCTCGAACGTAAAAGGCGAAGTTCATTCCTTTCACCTAAGACACAAGTAAGGTGATATTCAAAATACTTATTAAATAGTGCCAACTGGTCATAAGGTCCTTAGTGGTCTTACCCTGCCTCCCCTTCAGCCTGTGCCTGGTTGGTTTTATATAACCACTTTGTGCTTCAACAACATAGATTCCATCCTGCTTTGACCCCTGGAAGGTCCAGAGCTTTAGAACTCATCCTATGGCCCAACTTTAGTAACTATATGGTGTCGTGAAGCATGCATTTCAAAGCACAAATCTTCTTTGTAATATCTTACTATGCGACTTCTGTCCATTTGCCCTTAGTCAAAATAGTAATCTGAAGTTGTACATACACATCTATTTCTATTTTGTATGTATGTATATATCTTATGATCTATACATTATCTATCTCTGCTTAGGATATACTTAGGATATAAACATATGCAGGTAGGGGTGTGTGTGTGTGTGTGTGTGTGTGTGTGTGTGTGTGTGTGTGAGAGAGAGAGAGAAAGAGAGAGAGAGAGAGAGAAAGAGATGTTGGAGTGTCCCAAAATCCTGGAAGAAAGGATTTTCTATTTTTTTTAAGTTTTTATTTATTTATTTATTTGACAGAAATCACAAGTAGGCAGAGAGGCAGGCAGAGAGAGAGAGGAAGGGAAACAGACTCCCCGCTAAGCAGAGAGCCCCCTGGACCCTGAGATCATGACCTAAGCCAAAGGCAGAGGCTTTAACCCACTGAGCCAACCAGGCGCCCCAGAAAGGATTTTTTTAAAAATCTATGTAGCAACCCATTTTGATAAGGTCAGTACTAAACATTACTTGAGTTACTCCAATTCCACATTTCTAGGGCATGCCAGCGCTTGCGTTGCTTTTAAAGAATGTGTTTATTTTAAAGATAAGATCACATCATTCCACCAAATAATATTTATGTCACACATATGACAAATATGTAAAAAATGCACTTTATTGGATTTTAAGGGTTTTTTGTTTTTGTTTTTGTTGTTTGTTTAAGAATGATTATAATGGGGACACCTGGGTGGCTCAGTCGGTTAAGCATCTGCCTTCAGCTCAGGTCATGATCCCAGCCTGGGATCCAGTCCCACATAGGGCTCCCTGGCACAGTGGAGGGCCTGCTTCTCCCTAGGCTTGCCACTCCCACTCTGTTCTCATGCACTCCCTCTCAAATAAATAAATAAATAAATAAATAATATATTTTTTAAGAAGACCGCTCATGATAACTTGTTACACAAAAGACAATAGGACCAAGTGGATGCACTTGTACTGAGCTCACGTCATCAAACCAAGACTTGTACCTAACCTTTCAACCTGTCCCAAGATTGTAATTTTAAACTAGTAAATCTGGAACTTTCTGGTCAGCGCTAGTGAGGTAATCCACCTGATAGACCCCTTTGCTCCTCTAGAGAAAGGTGAGATCATCTTCTCTTTCTTCATCCCTTTTGAGCCTCTACCTTTAAATTCTCCCGTTTTTATACAGCTCTTTGGAGCTCCTTTCTCCTTCTGTCTGCTAGATGGGACGCTGCATGATTCAAGAATTATTGAATAAAGTCAGTTTGATCTTTAAATTCACTTGATTGAACTTTGTTTTTGAACAGACTTTTTCCTTCAATAATTAAACAAAGTTGTTTCAAAAATATACTGGGCAGAGATTTTTTTATATCAGACAAATATGTCAAAATTTGTTTGCTGTATTTTTCTTATAAGATTCTTAATTACCTCTACCAAAAATTAAAAAACAAGCTTGGTTTAAATACATAGCATGTATTTTTCCTTTTTAAAGAATTTTAATTCCAGTATGGTTAACATACAATGTTACATTAGTTTTGGGTGTATAATACCATGATTCAATAATTCTATATATTACTCAGTGCTTATCATAAGGGTACTCTTTAATTCCCAACAACTGTTTCACCCATCCCCCTCACTCTCCATGCCTCTCATAACCATCTGTGTGTTCTCCACGGTTCAGAATCTATTAAGAGTCTATTTTTTGGTTTGTCTTTTTTTTCCCTTTGTTTATTTTGGTTTTTACATTTCACATATGAGTGAAATCGTACAGAATTTGTCTTTTTCTGACTTATTTCACTTAACATTATATTCTCTAGACCAATCCATGTTGTTGCAAATGGAAAAATTTCATTCATTTTTATGGATGAATAATAATTCATTTTATATATATATACACACACACACACACACACACACACACACACCACACCTTCTTTATCCATTCATCTATTGATGGATGCTTGGGTTGCTTAATAACTCGGCTATTGTAAATAATACTGTAATAAACATAAGGGTGTATATATCCTTTTGAATTAGTGTTTTCGTATTCTTTGGCTAAAAAAATGATTACTGGATCATATGGTAGAACTGATCAACGACTTCAGTAATGTCACAAGACACAAAATCAATGTACAGAAATATGTTGCATTCTATACACCAATAATGAAGCAGCAGAAAGAGAAATTTTTAAAAAATAGCATATTTTAAAATAAAATATTAGCTTTTTAAGAGTCAAATATCAGTCGGTGTTCAATTATGGAAGTAGAGCCTCCATTATGGAAATGTGGGATGGGGCTCAGTTATAAAAGTTGACCTCACCTAACTGTGGGAGAATCTGAGAAAGTGAGGACCAGGAGAGCAGTTAAAGAATCAAATACGTAGTCACCCACCAGTAATCTGAAAAGTTAAAACATACACCCCACCAAATGGGAGTGAGAAGGAAGGCCAGTAAGTAGGGAGGCCTATGGTGAACCTCCCTCTGTGTTGTTGCCCCTGTGCTGGGCTGCCGGGCCAGGGGCTGGGGTTGGTCAGTGGGGCTGCCGGTCAGGAAGAAGACCTAGATGTGTGGTAGAGGAAGCAAGAATGGGCTGGGACCTCCCGCCCCTCTGCAGCTGTCATCCCATCTAACCACAATGACTTTACCAGAGACTAAAAATCTCCTGCTTCACTTCGACCCTCTCAAACTCACACAAATACCACTTTGGCCAACTCTCATCCAAAACTACTGTGAAGGACCTTCCCTCCCCTTCCATTCAAATTCTCCCTCTTTTTTTCCTGAGATACCTATTATATCAGTCATTTCCCCTAGCACCTGAGTTTACTTAAAATGAATATATCCCTCCAGGCTTCCTAACAGATCTTCTCTCAAAACCACTTTACTGCTCTTCTTTCATATTTGTGATGACCCGTCTCTCTCTATCCAGCATTTTCCATAGAACTACCTTGCCCCGTGCTTATCTTTTCTGATATTATATACTATGGAGATGGTGCCACACTATTTATGTAACAGTGGGTCTTCTTTCTATGCATCTGTCTAAAATATTTCTATTGCTGAAGCTGACCAATTGCCTGTAATCTGGAGGCTAAGACTTGATGGAGAAAGCTACGAAATCAGTTTGATGTCTTACTCAGGGTCTCAGCCCCTTCAGTCTCCTGGATTTTTCCTTTGTTAACCCACTCTTACAGACTAACAGAGACTAAGAACTTTAATGGCACAGCAAACGGCCCAAGTTTCGTATTTGAATCTGTTCCTCTTTCCCCACAAATCCCGTGAGGGCAAAACAGGCAGATCTAGGTGGAACCAGTAAATTTGTATCACAGTTGAGATTAAGAAACCATATCCTTTTTAATAGGATGCAAGCAAATAGGTCCAACATTTGCCCTGGAGGGAGGTGTTATCTTTATTATACTAATTTGCAAACAAACCAGCCCTCTGCTTCAGAGAAAAAGACTACCTCTATCCTCTAAGGCTGTTTGCTATACAAATATCACTGAAAAGATAATCTTGAACAAGAGCTGTAGTTATCACTTTAAAAAAATAAAAAGAGGTATTAAGCCGATAGTACAAATAAAATGGAATCCTGAACAAAACAAAAGAAAGAAAAAGGAACAAAGAAAAGACAGTAGAAATACAAAGCAAATATCAATATGGTAGACCTAAATCCAACCGTGTCTGTGGTTCCATGGTCTCAGTGGAATTATAAATATGCCAGTTAAAAAGGGTATTAAAAAAACACAGCTATAAGGAAGCCACATTGATCCGAAGATGCATAGTAAAATAAGTGAGAGAGCTGTATCCTGCGAAACTAAGCATAAGAAACTTTGAGTGGCTAAACAAAAGTCAGACAAAGTGATGTAAGAACATTTTATAATCATAAAGGGTCTAATTTGTCAAGAAGATGCAACGGTCCTAAATGTGTACACATTGAATATCAGAGCTTCAAAATACGTGAAGCACAAACTGATAAAACAAAAACAAAACCAAAAAAAAAAAAAAAACAACCAAAAAAAAAAAAAACCCCACACAACAAACTAAAGATCCTGGATGTAAAAATCCTAAGAACTCTAGCAAAAGCCAGTAGAAATAATAAATAAATAAATAAATAAATAAAGTTAAGCAAGTTCCCAGGATATAAGGTTACTACAAAACTCTATTGCATTCTAACACTAGCAGTCACGGTAAAGCTATAGTGATGTAGACAATGTGATACTTTTGTATGGATAGAAATATAGATTAATGGAACAGACTGGAACTCTCCTATGTGGCAAGCTGATTTTTGACAAAGATTCTAAGGTACTTTGATGGGGAAGTTCTTTTTAAAAATAGGGGCAGAACAACTAGGTCTCCAGTTGGGAAAAAAGATGAATCTCAACAATTATCTCCTACTTCATGCAAAAATCAACATGGAATCATCGTAGACATTATATAAAGGCCAAATCTTTAAGACTCAGGTGAAAAAGCATGGAAGTCATCTTCAGAGTCCACTGTTTCTTAGAAGGAACACCAGGATTCCAAAATAAAAGGGAAAAAATGATAAGCTGGACTTTGTAAATTAAGATTTTCTGTTCCTCAAATACAGTGTTGACAAAATAAAGGTTTCTGCCACATACAGGAGGATTAGGCAGGCTACGGAGTCCCAAGGTCTGCACTCAGCAAGTTGAGACCCAGGGGAGGTGATTCATGTCAATCTGAAGGCCTGAGAAGGGTTCTAGTCTGAAAGCCAGTGGCTCAAGGTCCAAGAAGAGCTGATGCTTCAGTTCAGTCTGAAGGCAGGAAAAGACAGTGTCCCAGATCAGCAGGCAGGCAGGAGGGGTGTGGCCTTGTCACTGGCATCATTTGAGGGAGGTTCAGCTTGTTTTCCCCTATCCAGCCCTTCAGTTGACTGGGTGAGACCCATCCACAGCAGGGAGGGCCATCTGCTTTACTTAGTCTACCAATCCTTGTGTTAATCTTGTCCAAAAACATCCTCACAGACACACCAGAATAACAGGTGATCAGATTCCCAGGCACTCTGTGGCCCAGTCAAGTTGACTCATAAACTAAACCAAGTGTCGTTGAAGGGAATGCAGAACCACATTGGAAAAACGTTGGACAATTCCTTGTCAAGTTTACGTATACTTACCTTACAACCTAGCAATGACACTCCTGTGCCTTTACCCGAGACAAATGGAGATAGAGGACCACGCGAAAACTTGTATGTAAGCGATCTTGATCCACATTATTCAAATCTTTATTATTTCAAATGATTTATATGGTCAAAATATATGACCAAACCCCATAAATGCTTGCATGTAAGTGATGTTTATTTATAAAAATAGAAAACTGAAAGCAATCCAAATGTCTATCAGTAAGCAAATGTCTAAAACATATTATATTTATATAATGGAATACTTCTCTGCAGTAAACAGGAATGAACTGCTGAGGTACACAACCACACAAACATCAGAAATCTTACAGAATGAAAAAAAGCCAGTTACAAAAGATACACACTATAGAATTCCCATTTAAATGAATCTCTAGAAAGATAAATATACAGTGATAGGAAACAGTAACAATTGCCTTTGCCTGGGGCTGAAGTGAGAAAATCATTTGGAAAAGACTGAGAAAACACGATTGGAATAATGTAAAGAGCTTACATCTTGATTGTTGTAGTGGTTCCCAGGTGTATAAATCTGTCAAAACTCACCCAAATTTACCCTAGGTGAAATTCGGTACATTTTATTGTATATAAATTATATCTCAGTAGAGTTGATTTAGAAAAAATAGAATGCACAAGAATATCAGGATTTAAGACTGATAAAATAGTAAATTGTTCTGAATGAAAACAAGACCCAGAGGCCTACAATGATTGGTAGCAACGAAGAAAAAGGACTGTGATTTATTGAGTACCTACGAGGTATAAGGCATTCCGCTAAGCCCTAGAATGTGTTATTTTATTTTATGTTTTTAAATTAACCCAGAGTGTATTACTATTAATCCACTTTTCAGGTGAAGAAACTAATACTTAGGGAGTTGACATTTCTAGACAACATGCATGTTCTCACACCCAGTTAAGTGGTAACGTCAGGCTCCATCCCTGTGGGACTCTAAACTACTGTTATATGCTTCTACAACCTTCATTACATTTCCTAAGGAACAGATATAGAACCATCAAGAAAAAGAAAATCTGGGGCACCTGGGTGGCTCAGTGGGTTAAAGCCTCTGCCTTCAGCTCAGGTCATGGTCTCAGGGTCCTGAGATCAAGCCCCAAATCAGGCTCTCTGCTCAGCAGGGAGCCTGCTTCCCACCCCCTCCATCTCCCTGCCTACCTCTCTGCCTACTTGTGATCTCTGTCTGTCAAATAAATAAATAAAATCCTAAAAAAAAAAATCTTAGAAGGATAGTATATTTAGAAACAACAGTGTACAATTGAGAAACTAAGATTACATTCCACATATTTTTGGTATTGCTTAAGGATTGCTAAGAGTTTGGAATCCTTTGCTAAACATTTGCTCCCTGTCTTAGCTGACACAAACAGATGAGACACACACAACACAAGAAGTGGTGTAGTACAAACTCCAGACCTCAGAGTTCCAAAAGGAAAGTGATTTACCACAGAGCCCACGAAAGTTGCCCGTGGTTGAGCAGCCTGCAGGTCACCGGCAAGCCTCGATGCCACAGTCCTCGAGTTCCAGGGCAACGGTCTAACCACAGTGAGCCTGAAGGTCAAGTTGGCCTGCTGCAGGAGCTGAACAGCAGTTGATTCAGTGGTGGCTGTGTGGGGTCATGAACTGAACTAAACCCAAAGCCCTGAATTCCTTTGTTAACCCTGAAGCCTCCCCAACTTCCTGAAATTCCTTCAGATCAGTGAATTATCTAGAACCAAGTTTGACCTTCAGAGTTGCTTGGAACAGACCTGAATCTAAAATTAAGCATAACCTTGCTATTTTTTCCTCTATGTCTAACAGAATGGGTCTCACAGTGTTTTGTTGCTATTCAGAAGACTAAAAGTATATATACCTCTTGTTCTTCCATTCCATTAGTGTACTCTAAATAATTCCAAAATTAATTATCTCACTGATAACATAACATTAGAATATTGTGTGTCATAAACGTAGGTATCAGTCATTTGGCTTTAACAAAAAGCATTGAGACCTCTTTTACTGGACAACTCCTTGTTTATTAATAATAGTAAAACATGAGGGTTTCTGGATTTTTTTTAATTTTTCTGTGAGGAAAAATCATTGCCCCTTCAGAAAAATTCTGGTTAAGATTCCAGTGGAAAAAAACACCCATTTTAAAACACTCATATTCAGATCTAATATTGGCTATGAAGAAAGTTTTTCCCTCAGATCTTTGAACACTGAAGTGCCCCGTGGCTCAGACCATAGTCCCTTCTGTTTACACTCACTCCGGATGAGATCATCTCCTCTCCTGCCTTCCAGGGCTGTCTGTAGGTGGACACCTCCCACATCTGTCATTCTCTTGTGTAGCCCCACTGAATTGTATATCCAACTGTTCATTTAACCTCTCCACCAGTTTCTGCAAATAAACATGATCTCACCAACCCCACCCAAACGTACTCATCTGTACTCTTCACCCCTCTGACTTGACTGCAACTCTGTCTTCCCTGTTACTCAGCACCCAACTCTCAGAGCTGTCTTTAATGCTTTGCTTTCTTTCAAACCCCATCCAGTGCATCAGCAAAAAACCCTTTTATCTTTACCTTCAAAATATATCCAGAACCCAGCCGTTCCCATCACCTTCACTGCTACCTCCTAATTCAAGGGACCATATTCCCTTGCCTGAATTCTTCAGAAGCCTTTGGTAGGGATTTCCTGCCTTTAGCCAATGCCCCACTACAATATACTCTGCACAGAGCAGCCCTCTCTCCACTTAAAGCAAAAGTAAGATCCTGTCACTCTTCTGCTGAAACCATTTGAAGGCTCACCCAGTTCAGTCACTGCAAAAGCCCAAGTGTGATGCTAGTGGTAAAGAAGCCTTATCTGCTTGCCCTTCTTTGTCTCTCTTATACCTTCTGTGTCTGCCCCTGCACCACTCTGCTTCCTCCTTCACTTTTCCTCAGATACCCCATCTGAGTTCCTATCTTTGGACTTTCTCTAGCTATTTCTCTTGGCTAGAAAATTCTCCATATACCCGAATACCTAAAACCTTCACTTGCTCCAAGTCTATCCCCAAAGGTGACCTACTCAATAAGGCCTAAACTGATCATTTATTAAAATTGTAAATCACAGTCCTGGCACACCTCATTTCCATTATCCTGCTCCATTTTTTTTTCTTTACCACACATCTTCTAAAACACTATGTCATGTTTTGTATTTGTTGCTTATTAGTGGTTTCCTACCCTGGAAGGTAAGCTTTACGCAAGCAGGTGTTTTTGTATCTTTCCGTCTCTGCTGTGTCCAGTGAACTGAAGACAGTACTTTCCATAAGATATGTGGCTTATTGAATAAGTGAACAAATAAGGTATGAGATACAGAATTTCCACTCACTCATTTGACAGATATACTGAGTGCCAGCTCTGTGCCAGTCCCTGCAGTGGTCAGTAACATACAGAAGAAAGCAAAAGATCCATGTTCCCATGGAGCTCACTCACAGCCTATCGAGAAGGCAGTCACTTTAGAAATATTCATACAAACAAGCGCCTACGTGAAAATTAAGACAAGTGCTATAAGGGAAAATGACAATGTACCAGAAAATAGTATAACAAAGAGAACTAGCTTAAATTGGACATTCAGGGAAGACTTCATTAAAGAAGGAACGTACCCAATGAAAATAGTAAGGCTAAATCCCTACAAAGGAAGTCCTAATAGCAATTGAGATGTTAAAGAATGTTTATATAGATAGATAGATAGATAGATAGATAGATAGATAGATGGAACTATGCAAAATTGAGAAAGACTGAAAAATGGTCAGAACAGTTGGAACATAATTAATGGATCGGAGAGCAGCACTAGATGCGACTGAAGAGGCCAGCACGGACTAGATCACAGCAGGCTTTGCTGGCTGCGAGAGCGTCTTGATTTTATCCAAGGTGCAAAGAGAAGACTTTGAAGAGAAGTAAGCAGAGTAACAATATAGTGATGTTTGGTGCTTTGCACAATTATGTTACCTGTTGTGTGTTTTGGAATGATTTAGAAAAGAACAGAGTTAGGGGCACCTGGGTCAGTCAGTTGGTTAAGTGTCCACCTACGGCTCAGGTCATGATCTAAGAGCCCTGGGATCCAGCCCCACATCGAGTTCCTTGCTCAGAGGGGAGTCGGCTGGCTTCTCCCTCTCCCTCTGCCGCTGCTTGTGCTCTCTCTCTCTCTAGTGTTGTCTCTCAAATAAACAAATAAAATATTAAACAAAACAATAGAAAACAGCAGATTAGAAGGAGGAAGTCCAGCCAGAATGCATTGATACTAGTTCTAGTGAAAGATGACTGTGTGACATATAAATGTGACCAAGGTGGTGACAATGGAGAAGAAAATAATGAGATGGATATAAAGTACATTTTAAATTAAAATGGTCATGGGTTAAATGTAGAAACAGATATGGCTGCCTGGTTTCTATCATAAGTACATGGATGGATACGGGCAGATACAAATATCACAGTGAGAAACAGATAATACTCCAACGTCACTGACTATCTTTGTATGAAGAATGGGATTAGGAAGGAGATGACAGAAAAAAATTAAGTCCATTGTTTGAATTTAATTAGGTTCACTTTTGTGACCATCCCATATTTTATACATTTTTCTTTTTCTTTTTTTTTTTAAAGATTTTATTTATTTATTTGACAGAGAGAGATCACAAGTAGGCAGAGAGGCAGGCAGAGAGAGAAGAGGAAGCAGGCTCCCCGCTGAGTGGTGAGCCAGATGTGGGGCTGGATCCCAGGACCTTGGGATCATGACCTGAGCCGAAGGCAGAGGCTTAACCCACTGAGCCACCCAGGTGCCCCAATTTTTCCCCAAATTATCCCAGAAATCTCTGAAAGAGTGCCAGAGTCCCACGATTTTGCATGGAATGAACAGTGGGCTAGATACTTCACACAGAGAAAATCGATCAGATGGTATGTGATATGCATAATTCTGAATCATCTCTTTGGTCCTTACACCAGTGAATATATAGAGTCAGTCTTCCTCAGTTCTCATCTTCAAGGTCCCGGCTCAGAAAATTCTCAGTCTGCTTCTCTCTCCTTTATTTTGACAGTTAGTTGTGATTTTCCTTGAGTCTGGGTAGACCAGGGATCAGGGGAAGAACAGGGATTTGGCCTACAGCAAAGCTTGGGAAGGAATGTAAATACCCTGAGCCCTGAGAAAACAAAACCCATAGCAGAATGTCAACATAGATGAATATCATTATGGCAAGCCTGGGCACAGGACAAGAGTACGTATTCTAGAGTCCAGACTTGGCAGGGGCCACGATCAGAAACAGTCAAAATGTGCAGCTGTGAAAGGTGTCCACACCGCAGAAAAGCCCCAGGCAGAAGTGATGCTTAAGAGTTCAGATAAAGGTGCCACCTCAGAGCTTTGGAAAAACACCTTGAGAAGAGCATGAAGTTTGGGAAACTTGGATTGTAAAGAGATGTGTATGATGAAACCATCAAAATACCACCACAGAACAATTGCATCCCTAGTGATTGGTGCCCTTCTTGGACTGCTGGGTGAAACCAACAGATGTGCACCAGACAAAGCTGATCCAGACCCAAGGTGGTGAAGGGTGCAGACTGGTGCTTATGGTATCAAATGATTCCTTTGGTGAGCCTTCTCTTGCATCCGTTCCTGGGTTGAGCACTTTCCCCTTGCTGTGCTCCATTGTGAAGCTTGACAACCCATAGACTTGCAGTCTTCTCATTGTCACCTAGAGTTTTAAGACTCAACCAGATGAAGAGGGGATATTTACCTTGCTCTTTTCTTACTTATAATCATAAAAGTTACCTAAAAGAGTGACGACTGTATTCAAGGCCTTAAAGAGTCATTAGCTAGAAACTGATATAAATGTGAAAATCCTCCTATAGAGAAAAAAAATAGAAAGACTGTAGATTTCCGTTTCAAATTCTGTCTATTTCTCATTGACTTTGCATGCCATCAAATCACTATGTCTAAGGCTGAGTGGAACCATTTAGGAAAGTATCGTGTCTCCTCGAGGCTGGGATGTATTTACAGCACTGCATTATCACTATGCTAAATAAGATAAGATCTTTTTTTTCATAGCTCAAGCTAGAAGTAGTCAAATTCTTCTACAAATTCCAAAGAACATTGCGTAATACCAGATACCATGAGCATACTTCAAAGCCAAGAGTGAATGATGTCTGGAATTTAGGTCCCTGCCAGTTTTACACATCTTGAAACAATACAGTTCTTAGCAACATAGAGATTAGCTGTCACAGTCTTTAAATGGCCATTTGGTACTAAAGGACCATGGTTTTCCCACACTTTCATTCCATCTCCAGTGTCTTGCTCTTGTGTGTGGTGGGCATATTGTCAACACATTTTCCTGTTTGCCAGACATTTTTTCTAAGGTAGTAACACGTGTTTTAATATAATAGTATTTATGGTTTTGTTTAACCACTTACAGGTGTTTTGTGCTAGGGGTACAAAATAATATTAAAATTAAGCAAAAGCAGGGGCACCTGGGTGGCTCAGTTGGTTAAGCATCTGACTCTTGACCTCAGTTCAGGTCTTGATCTCAGGGTCACAAATTCAAGCCCAATGTTGGGCTCCACACTGGGCGTGGAGCCTACTTTTTAAAAAATAAGCAAAAACAAATTTAAGGTAAAGGAAAATAAATTAAAAGATTAAGATAAAGCTAGGAATGAGGGAAGTAAAAATGTAATACTCTGGAGTCCAATACTCTTGGCTTTAGCTTTTCTGGAAGCCAATGAGAATATGAGAGCATAATCAGTTCCATTATTTCTAAATATCTCCTTAGTGTTTATAAGATAAATAAATATATGATATCTATTAAGTGTTTATAAGATAAAAACAGTAGTAACTGGGTCAGGCCTACCCGAGTATTCCCAGTACTGTGTCAGGAGGGATAACTTTCCCTTAGGTCCTCATAGATAGGGTCCTGCATAATGTAGTAAAGAATATTCTTAACAATATCCCCTCAAGGATCACACTCACAAGAAGCATACGAGCTAGACTCTTTCCCCCGGGGCCCATTCCAATCTCTTTTCCATTCCGCAGGTAAAGCCATCTGATGTTGCCCTGGTGCTTAAATTCCTTAAATGGTTTTCCATTGCTCTTGGAATAAAGATCAAAGTCCATAAGGTCACAATCAAGGTTCTTCATATTCTGGCCCTGATAGCTCTCAAAACTGCACCTCAGTTGAGTCAATTATAGCCCTGTTCCTTCTTTATGGGTCCTCTGAGACACAGGTGTCTCTGTTCCAAGACAGTTGTCTCGCTTCCTAACTCTACATAATTCATTCCTGTGACTTTTTTTTCTTTCAAGATTTTATTTATATTCAAGTTAGTTAACACAGAGTGTCATATTAGTTTCAGGGGTAGGATTTAGTGAGTCATCATTTGTATATAACACCCAGTGCTCAGTACATCAAATGCCCTCCTTAATGCCCATCACCCAGTTACCCCATTCCCACCCCCTTGTGTCCCGTCCAGCAGCCCTCAGTTTTTTTCCTACAGTGAAAAGTCTCTTCTGGTCTCGCTCCCTCTCTGTCATTTCTTAATTAATGTCTGTCTCTACACCGTAAGCTCCAGGAGACTGTGTTCCTTGTTTGGTTTTGTTAATAATTATTTTCCCTGGGCCAGCCATATTTCTGGCTCAATAAGAATTTGAATGAATCATTGGGATGGATGAATGGATGGATGGATAAACAAATGCAAGGAGTAACTTTTTTATCCTTCAGAACCAAATAATATCAAATCAAAGTATAGTTTGAGGAGCATGGTTGGGTCTAATCAAGGCCATTCAAGCACATGACTTTGATATTGTAACTTAAGGATAGATTTTCCTTTTTTTTTTTTTTACTAGAAAGGTGATTTATTGTTATAGATATTGACATGACATAAGTGATTTATTATAAGGATTAGAACTGAAAGCAATTTTAGAAACTGATAGAAAAATCTATGTAGAGCTGCAAATAGTCTGAGACCAATGTCTCCATAGATCAGAGTAGCTGACAGTCAGGAAGAAAAGTTAGACATTAGTGGGCAAGAGCTAGCACAAACTAGTCCATATAATTGAAATTAAAATAACATAAGCTGTCTGACTCTGGTTGGCAGCTGAGATAGAGTCAATCATTTGCTTATTGATTTTTTAAGGATAGATTTTAAAACCAATAGAAAAGGATGAAACCCACATCTATCAGTCAATCCTCTGAAAGTATTTTGGTCATAACCAAAATTTTAATAGATGTTGAACAACTATAAATTTAGAACATAATTTCTAACATGTTTTAAATGTATTAACATAAAATATTATAATGTTTTAACATGTGTTAAATATTAAATGTGAGGTTCTGACAATCTCCTAACTTGGGTGATTATCTATGACTCTCAGTTGAGTCATTGAAAAATATCACTATGTCAAGACACTTTGATTTAAATGTCCCATCTGTAATATGGGGCTGAGGGCAAGATTTCCTAAACAGGATTCGATGAGATTATGTTTGCAAAGCGGGGCTCATTATTTCAGAGGACATGTGAAGGGAAATAATAAGTAGTGATTATCTAAATGACAGAAGTCTCCTTCCAGCTGCATTGGCACAAATCCTTTCAGAAGTAGGATTTTATCAAGTGAATAATCTCAATTTATGTTAACAGAAGTATGTATTATAGTGACCTAAGGGCAAATTTAACCTGAAAAAATTTATTGTTCCATGTTTGGTTTCAACCTCAAAGTGCCTTTTCCTGGAAATCTTATCAACTGTTCTCAACGGTTTATGAATTATTATTCTTATAAGAGGAAAAAAAGTCGACATCTGTAACACTTGCCACTTTTGGTGGCTTGAGAAAAGTACAAAAACAGTTGAATTCATTTCCAGTTAACTTAAAAAGTCAAGGGACGGTCCAAAAAAAAAAAAAAAAGAGGAAGAAGGTACTTCATACATTGCACACAGTAGGAATTCAATGAAAGAATTCTGGGTTTAGTGTAACTGATTTGTGTGGTTTGCGTATGTTAGACTGTAAAGATGTCTCAGAGGTTGAAGCTTAATAGATGTACTATACTTTCCACAGCCTAGATTGCTTCTTGAGGTAGGACTACATAAACATGTAACAAAGCATGACACTGGAGGGAGAGATTGATTTAGAAACTGTAGCTTTGTCCTGGGTTATCAAGGTTTCTGCATGATCTTGCAAAACAAGGGGTCGGGGGGGAATTACCTTATATAACCGTAAACTTTCTGACTCATGGTGAAGTACAGAGAAGGCATAAAAATAAAAGAAGAAAATAGGAAAGATTCAGAAAATGACTGGGAAGAAGTAGCTTTTGCCAAGAACTACAAAAGGAGAAGCACACACTTCCAGGGTTCTTTCTGCTGGTTTGTTTACAAACAGCAGAACCATTTTAAGAAACATTTATTTGTGTCTGTTGTCTTCCTGCGTACTCTCTGTACTTTCTGCATCCTGTCTCTGTCAACACCCCTGAGAACTGGGATCCTGCTCCCCTGGACTAATGGTTGGTGAGTAGGGAAGGAAGTTCAGAGGTGACTAGAGTCCTCCTGCTCTACGACTCTGCCATCCCTCTGTCAGAAATTGCATGGTTCGGGATTTTCCCCTACCTGCAAGCTAGTAAGCTAGCATGTGACTATTTCACGGGTTCCAGCGGAAGACACAAGACTTCTGGGTCAGTGACCGAAGGCTTAATGACTCACAGTAGAAGCATCCAGAGCTTCATGTTGGTTTGTATGGGTTCTCATGCCAACCCTGTTCCACAAGGACCTTGCAAAGACCACATCATGAAGCCTGCATACGTAAGGGCTGTGTTCCCAAAGAGGAAAACTGATTTTATAGTAAGAGCAGGCAGGCCAGCTCTGTGTCTAGGAGGAAACATCTCCTCATCCCTCAACCTCACTACAAATACAATCCTGAGGGATGGCCCCTGTAGAGAGCAGTCGGGACTCTGCGTTTCTTGCAAGTCCAAGGAATACATTCAGGGACACTCAGCCAACGGAAGGTTGCTTCTCCCAACACTACGGCCGAGACCCAGTCCTGCAACTCCTATGGCTCAGCTACTCTTCGGGTCACACCTCAGGCCTTAAATCATACTGGCTGCTTGTAAACCCCAGTTTTACCAGTCATTAACTTCAAATAAGTTATTTAACCACTTTCTGCCTCAGCTTCTCCATCAATGATTAGGACAATCGTAAAGCCACTTGATAGGATTAAATGAGTGAACATGCATATTGCACTTAGAACAGTCCCTGATACATGCCGAGGTCTATTTCCATTTCAGTATGTGTTTTGCTTCTAACTTTCCAGTTACCTTTTGGATAGTTTCATAGTTTCTCATTCAAATTCCTCAAATAGGATTTCAGGGGAAAACCGTAAGCAATGACTTAACTTCTCTCCCATGTGTCTAGGATGCTAGCTATCTATCTTCCTTGGAAGAATTAAGAAAATGGTGACATGAATTAGTTTCAATGTTCTATACTTCAGATTAGAATCCCAGTCTTAAAAGTTAATTATTGGGGCACCTGGGGGGCTCAGTCCCTTGAGCAATCAACTCTTGGTTTCTGCTTGGGTCATGATCTCAGGGTCCTGGGATGGAGCCCTGTGTCAGGCATAGCATCTGCTTAAGGTTCTCTCTCTCCTTCTCCCTCTGCCCCTCCTTCTGCTCATGCTCTTTCTCTCTCTCTAAAAAATAAATAAAACAAATCTTTTAAGAAAAAAAGTGAATTGTCTTTGCCCCTTAATGGACAGACCTCACTCTAGGCTATGACATCTATCACTGTCCAGCCCCCAGGGCCCACGCCTTCTCTAGTCAGTGGCCCGTCCCTTGATCAGGGAAGAGCCTGGTGCTGTTTGCCTCTGTGGCCTGTCCCATTCATCACTGTGTGGCTAGGCCTACCACCAAGTCTGACACTGGTCAATACAGCAAAATGACTTATTTAATCAGTCGATGAAGGGTGTGGCAAGGACCATCACTGACAGCTTATCCCCCCTTCCCCAGCCCTATATTTTGACTCATAGTATGAATGACTTTAAAGGACAGCTCTTTTATCTCTTTTACTTAGTGCTGTAAAAGGTAAATCAGAAGACTTGGTATATTATCTGGAGAGAAATACAGTCCCCAAGATCATTTATTTTAGAGTACCCTTAGCTAACCTTTGCAACATGGCTGACTGAAGATATTTTATACATGTCTGTGAGATTATGGAAAATATGTTCCAGGCACATTGCTTTCTGATGATAAAGATTAGAAAACCTAGGAAAATAGAGCGTTGACAGATCCTAGATGGTTTCCTTCCAATATCATATATCTCCCATAGACTTTCAGGAAACCCTGGATCCCATTCAGCTCAGATTTGGATGTCCTGACATGAGACCCATACACTTTAAATATCAGGCTGTCAGAAGGCAGAATTCCATTCCATTGTACAGGTTTTGGCACTTGACGAATTATTGGTCCTGGGAGCTATCCCACTTCCAGCTGAGGCTGGCCACAGGCTGTCTGAAGATAACTTAAAATATTTCTTCAAAAAATATATTTTTAAGGTATTGAACACTGATAAATTCCAGTTGAGACCCCAGAACTCTGACTACATTAATTTCATCTTGAAAAATTTTAGGACATTTTATTCTATGTCAGCAATAATTATTGCAGAAAATATAGTTAAATTCCTAAGCAAATCATTACCAAAAAAATTCTTAGAGAGCATTTCTGAGCTCAGTGCTGAGCTAGTGTGTATATGGGAAGTTCAAATATATTTGACCTGCCTTCAAGGAGCTTAACTGAGAAGTCTTCCCCCCACCCCACCCCATACCCGCCCACATCTCTTCCCTACAACCATTTGGCTAGAAATTCTACCCTTTCCTAAAGAAGGTTTACTTTGATTATAGATCAAATTTAAAAAGAAGGGAAACTCACTCAGCAAACTAACCAATCACATGTTTCAAAATAACCAAGTAAGTTACTCCTTAAAATTATTTTGGAATTTTATTGGATTCCTACCTAATTTAATTGCAAACCCAAACTATGTTTCTTCATTACATTTCTGAAATTAGTTGTGGTAATTATATGGTCTTTTCTGCAGGTTAGTTTTATTTCTCCAAGTCCCTATGTAGTCCAAAACTGTTTGGGCTTTCTTTTCGTCTTTTAAATTCTTATATATTGCAAACCCAAGCTGCACTGCTATAAAACTGAACTTTGCTTTCTCCTGCCTAAAAATGCCTTCTGACCAAAAAACATTGTTCTATAGCAGTATGCTTATATATAATTTCCCCAACTACTAAGTCCATTAAATATAAATTTACTTTGTTTTTCATTTTCATGACCCAAGGAAATGAAATGCATTCCCCAAAGCTCTCATGATCTTGCATTAAAGGAAAGGAAACTGAACTAATTAACTTGTTCACACAGGACTTCTTCAAACAAATAAACTATGTGAGCTTCTAAATGTAGAAATCCCGCTGTAGAGTCCACTATGGATGTGGTAAATTGAAAGATCTGTCCGAGGCCCAGTTGCCACCGTTCCTGCTGCCGTTACCATGGCCATTGGCCAGGGAGGAGTCAGGAGGAAAATCAATAGTTTTACAGTATTTGTTGCTAGTTTCCCAGAAGCTCTTTTTTTTTTTCTTGTTGAACAGATTTTATTAAAAAAAATTTTTTTTTTAGTATAGTTGACACACAATGTTAAATTAGTTTCAGGTATACAGCATAGTGATTTGATAGCTTTATATGTTATGCTCACCATAAGCGTGGCTCCCAGCTGTCACCATACAACGCTGTTACGATGTCATTGACTGTATCCCTTATGCTCTGCCTTTTATTTCTGAGACTTATTTATTCCATAAACAAGCCTGTGCCCCCACTCCCCTTCACTGATTTTGCCCATCGCTTCACTCCCCTCTGACGACCGTCAGTTTGTTCTATGTATAGCCCCAATTCTGCTTTTTTGTTTATTTACTCATTTGTTTCTGTAGATTCCACATAGGAGTGAAATCATATGAAATCTGTCTTTCTCAATCTGACTTATTTTACTTAGTGTAATACCCTCTGGGTCCATCCATGATGTTGCAAATGGCACGGCCTTATCCTTTCTTTATGCTGCAAAATACTCTGTTCTGCGTGTGTGAGTATGCGGGGTGTTTGTGTGGTGTGTGTGTCGTAGGTCGTATATGTACACCACATCTTCCTTATCCGTTCATCTGTGAATGGATACTTGGGGTTGCTTCCATATCTTGACTATTGTAAATAAAGCTGCAGTAAGCAAAGGGCTGCTCATTTTGAATTAGTGTTTTTGTCTTCCTTGGGTAAGCACCAGCCCAGAAGCTCCCTTTTACGCCCTCCTCCCTACCAACTGTGTAAACAGGGAGAAGGCAATCTGCATTGAACACCCTCATCGGCCCTTCTTCTATCGTGTTATAAAAATCTGAGCAAGGCTAAAGTTTGGAGATTATTCCATCATGATTCACATAAGGAAATTTAAACTAACAAATGTTGTAAATTGTCCAAGATGAAAACTAGCAATGACTTGTATGGACTAAAATGCATTTTTTTACATTAATACAAAAGGTATGATGTACATTCATTTGCCAGTTGGTTTTTCCTGATTTTAAATAGCGTGAACTTCAAAGTACATTTCCTTTCTAATATTTTGTATGTTGCACCTCCTAGAGTTTACTAAGAGAGTTAGGTTGTTTGACATAAATTCCTTCCTCTTTTCCTTTCTACCTTCCCTCTCTTCCTTTCTTCCTTCCATCCTTCCATTCTCATTTTCTTCCTTCCCTCCTTGTATCCATCTTTCCTTCTTTCCTCCTACAAACAAGCTGTGAAAATGTTCCAAGCACTGCATGTATCACTAGAAATTTGCCCAAAATAAAGAAATTTGCCAAAAAAATTTTTTGCCCTCAAAAAAGAACAGGCAGCTATCCAAAGTACCAAGGTCTTCTGCCGTAACAGGTATAGCTACAATTAATATTCTTTCACACAGAAATTTTATATGTTCTTATGGTTCAAAAGAAAATTACACATCCAGTTAGGTACTTTCCTTTTGCTATATAGGGCAGTTAGTTTTTACTGCAAAAAAATTAATGTGAAAGTAGAAAAGTAATGGAAAACACTTTTTATAGCTGACTTTGCAGAACATTACATCATAATTTGATTAATGCACCTAGTTAACATTTAACTGTCTTAAGAGAAATATTTTTCTTGTTTACAGCCCAGATTTCTTCCTTCCCCCAAGCTTAATTTAATGCAAAAACTCCCACTGATATAATTGTTAATGCTTGAGAATTTTTGTTTCTGTTCACAAAGCACGAGATACATTTTTATGTGCTGTGTACTATATGTGTTGAAGCAGCAATAACATTCCTCATGGCCTTGCAAAAATAAAACTAAGCCAGCATGGTGATTTCAACAGCAAAAATCCTAGATTTAATTAATAACAAAGAACGACTCTTCCGAAGATTAAGTGAAGATTTTATTTAAGTCCAACTCAGCAAAGAAAATTGGGTTCTTAATTGTTACTTGGTATCTGCCATGTAGACTCCTAATGACTTCATTTTATTATCTGGTAGCAAAATTTTACTGAAAGCAATTTTCTGATTGACTTGCATTCTATGGCATATGAATTATTAAAAAATAAAAGTTAATTAATCAGACTTTATTGTAACCCACCCTGTGCATATTGCAATCTCTGGCAGCAACGTCTGTGTAAAAAGATGTTTCCCACAGACTATTTCAAATAGCCCAGCTTCTATATACGGGAAGCACACTACTTCATAAAAGATAAAGATTCCTTTTCATGATGGAAACCAAGGCTTAGTAAGTTTGAAAGTTTTTGATAACCTCCAATTTATGAATTGTAATAACCAATGAAAGATTCATTTTTTTTAAAGATTTTATTTATTTATTTGACAGAGAGAGAGAGATCACAAGTAGGCAGAGGCAGGCAGAGAGAGAGGGGAAGCAGGCTCCCCGCTGAGCAGAGAGCCCGATGCGGGGCTCGATCCCAAGACCCTGGGATCATGACCCGAGCCGAAGGCAGAGACTTAACCCGCTGAGCCACCCAGGCATCCCGAAAGATTCATTTTTTTGTGGAGGAATTGGATTGCAGACTTTATCTTCCTGACAACATCATCAACTCACTTAAAAATTCATATCTACAATTAACTGATATTAGCTCATATTTACTGAGCGTCTACTCTATACAAGGTTTTTTCTGTCTTCAGAACTCCTAAATCATGTTCCTTTCAGAGGATCATTTGAAATTAAACAGGAGAGCATTCTTACCTTTAAATAATGGTGCTATGGTTAGATGAAACAAAGAAATAAAATATTGAAATGTAAAAAGTAGTAAGAAACATGAGGAATAGCTTTTTTTTAAAGTTTTTAATTTTCTATATTTGAAAATTCTATCTTCTCTCTTTTACAGACCAACATTACATTTGTGGGTTTTAGTTAAAAAATAAAAAAGAGGATCAGCTTTTTTAGCTAAAGTTGCCTTTCCACCAATAGAGTTGATTCTCACAAATAAGTAAATAGCATTCATTCATCTAGATATCTTCCCTGAGATATCTAGCATGTTGCGAGCTTCATTTTCTCTCTTCAAAGAGAGAGCAGCACTCAGGAAAAAAATAGCTTATATACTCAAGATGTAAACAAAAACCAAATATTCATTTAAGAATACATACATACACACACGCGTGCGCACACACACACACACACACACACACACGGGCACCTGGGTGGCTCAGTCAGTTAAGTGTCCAGCTCATGACTTTGGCTCAGGTCATGATTTCATGAGTCCTGGGATGGAGCCCCAAACTTGAGATCCTCTCTCTTCCTCTCCCTCTGCCCCTGATTGAGGGTGCACGAGCTGACTCTCTCAAATAAATAAATAAATCTGTAAAAAAAAAAAAACTCATTAAAAAAAACATGCACATATGTCAATTTCATATTTTTGTTTAGGGGAATAAGAGTATCATTTTTGTGTACATTTTGTATACCTTTGGATACTTTGTATCATTTTAACCATGATCTGAGTATTGCTCTTGGTGCTTTACATATATTATTTTGCCTTTTTTTTTCATAAATACAGTATATGATTAATAATCGTCCTCACTTAGACAGAAAAACAATGTATGCTTTCTAAGCTATATAGGGGCTCTTGGGTGGCTCAGTCAGTTAAGCATCTGCCTTCAGCTCAGGCCATGATCCATGGGTCCTGGGAGTGAGTCCGGCATCGGGCTCTCTGCTCAGTGGGGAAGCCCGCTTCTCCCTCTCCCTCTGCCTCTCCCATGCTCATGCTTGCTTTTGCTCTCTCTCTCAAATAAATAAAATCTTTAAAAATAATAATAAAAAAACTCAACTTTTATAAAAAATATAAGATATATATGTTTAGAAACAGAGTCTTGATGTTACATGTGGTTCAGATGTGTGTGTTTGCATGAGTGCATATATGTGTGTATTGATTATGGGTGTACAGGTGTTTGTTATAATAGTATTTCAATTTTTCAATATTCTGACATTTTTCTTGGTGAAGATTTGGAGAAAGAAATGACAGATGTGAGCATTACCTAAGTCCTATTCCCTTTCCTTCCCACCAGCAGTATATAAAAGTTCGTGTTTGTCAGTATAATGGGTTTTAAGAGGTATTTCACTGCTGCTGTGATTGCACAGTCCTGCTCACAGCGCATGTGGGCATATGTTTATGTGTTTTGGAGGTTTGGGAAAATAAATTAGAATTGTCACTTATTGAGGACAGTCTGTCACTTATATTAAAACTTCCCATTTTCATGTCCTGTGTCTAAGCAGTTCTCCCTCTTGGTATTTACCCTATGAAAAAAAAATTTAATTCATGTCCACACAGATATATGAGCCCTGGATGCTCACTGAAGCATTCTTTGTAACAGAGAAACTCTGGGGGATCCACATTACTGTCATTAGTAATAGTATGGCAAAAGAAGAACACCCAATCGTGAATTCAGATGTATAAGCGTGTTCCATAATTGTGGTAAAGACTGAAAGCCAAAGACAAAATGTAACATACACTCCACATTTTAAAGAACATCTAAATAGGAGTCAGCCATCTCCCTTGAGGGCTTCTAGAGAAGGGTCCACAACAACCCTTATTGTCTTTACGACTGTGGTCATACTCTCCATCCTATTCTAGGGCTATCCCTAGTTGATATATATATATGATGTTTAAGCAAATGGAGATAAGTTGCCCTATCAGGAGAACAGCATTTTGGTCAATAGTTTTGCTTCCCCACTGTGATTAGAAGAGAGAGATTTCGCAAGCTCCCCAGTCCCCGGGAGGCACAGCACATGGATGTGCACGCACTCTCCCTGCAGCTGGCCATGGATGGCATTAACAGCTTGGCCAGGACAGCCACAACATGGGAGGGAGAGAGGCGATCCCAGAAGGAGGTTTGTGAAGGTCAAGGGGGTGTGCGTGAACACCAGTACCTAGAAAAGCCACTCCAAAGTGAAAGCTGTCAGGAGAATGATGCTCAGCCTGGGGTCCATGTACAGGGAGGATAAAGCAGGGCAAGGAACCAAGAAGGGAAGAACATCAGCCAGTTGGGTTAAGAGGTGTTTGCTCTTTTCCCTGTTCCTTCTCCCTCCTCAAAAACACAAGAGGAGGGGCGCCTGGGTGGCTCAGTGGGTTAAGCCGCTGCCTTCGGCTCAGGTCATGATCTCAGGGTCCTGGGATCGAGTCCCGCGTCGGGCTCTCTGCTCAGCAGGGAGCCTACTTCCCCCTCTCTCTCTCTCTCTGCCTGCCTCTCTGTCTACTTGTGATCTCTCTCTGTAAAAAAAAAAAAAAAAAAAACACAAGAGGAGCTGGCACTCGGTAAAAGTGGAAAAAAATGAGGCAAGTGCAGACCATAAGGTTTCCAACTTTAAGTTCTTAGGGAAACTTTTATATTGGGATAGGCAGACTCTCCTGGCGAACCCTTTGAATTTTGTGTTTGGCAATGGTTTTAGACCAATATGCTCCACTGGGTTCGTGTCAAACTGGGTGCAGCTTGGTTAATGTCACACATATCACCCTGAGAGATAGGCCTAGGACCTCGATCTCACCTCACCTCTGTCAAAGTCGTGAAAGTAACACACATCTCAGAAGGGAAGACAAGGTATACTTACCTACCATATTTAATTCCGCATGTATTATAGTTTTCTGATTTTGCATTGCAACTTTGTTTTTAAAAAATTGGCTTGCATAAATAAAAACCTCTGAACTGGGAGCAAGAAATTCTTTCTTTTAATTCTAGTCATATACCTTTGAGGAAAAGTTATTTAAGCTTCTTAGCCTTATAATCCTTATCTTTAAAGATTAAGATTTGTCTAGATCTGTTATTCTTAAATTCTCTGAATCTAAGAAACCACTATGAAAATCATTTGAGCCTTTATCATTACAGTCTCAGAAAACTGTGACCCTGCTCACAAGAAGGAATATTCAGATACACAAGCTGATAAAATTTTGTATATTTGAACAGGCTGTGGGCTCTGAAGCTGATCCCAGTAAAGAGCCCTTAGACGATCTGCTGGATTTTTCTCATCTTGAATTCTGCACAAAATTCATACCTTTTGAATCAATCAAAGAGTTTTTAGGAGAAAAAAAAAGTTTTCCATGTAATCTCGACAGTGAATAGCAAATCATTGAATAAAAGGGTATGATGAGCCCTAATCTTAAATTATGAGATTTCCATGGTCTAAGAACTGATGTAAAATAAAATCTGTTTCCAATGATCGTTGAGATCAGGAGATGGTAAAATTTTTTTGTTGATAGTGAAAAGTTATCGGGACCACGTAGACCATTGCAAGACTGAGCTCTGCCATCATAGTATAAAGTAGCTGTTGACAATATGTAAACATGTGAGCATGGCTGTGTTCCAATAAAACTTTATTTACAAAAATAAAGCAATGGGTAAGGTTTGGTCCATAGGCTGCTGGCCTGGTTTTGATGGTCAAGTTATCTTTAAACTTCTCATTCATTTTACCTAGGATTCTTATTAATATTTTGCCCTAAAATTGAGGTATAACATTAGTAGTCTAATTTATTTTATTTTATTTTATTTTTTTAATTTCTTTTCAGCATAACAGTATTCATTGTTTTTGCACCACACCCAGTGCTCCATGCAATACGTGCCCTCCTTAATACCCACCACCTGGCTCCCACAACCTCCCACCCCCCGCCCCTTCAAAACCCTCAGATTGTTTTTCAGAGTCCATAGTCTCTCATGGTTCACCTTCCCTTCCAGTTTCCCTCAACTCCCTTCTCCTCTCCATCTCCCTACGTCCTCCATGTTATTTGTTATGCTCCACAAATAAGTGAGACCATAGGATAATTGACTCTCTCTGCTTGACTTATTTCACTCAGCATGATCTCTTCCAGTTCCGTCCATGTTGATACAAAAGTTGGGTATTCATCCTTTCTGATGGAGGCATAATACTCCATAGTGTATATGGACCACATCTTCCTTATCCATTTGTCCGTTGAAGGGCATGTTGGTTCTTTCCACAGTTTGGCGACCGTGGCCATTGCTGCTATAAACATTGGGGTACAGATGGCCCTTCTTTTCACTACTCTGTATCTTTGGGGTAAATACCCAGTAGTGCAAATGCAGGGTCATAGGGTAGCTCTATTTTTAATTTCTTGAGGAATCTCCACACTGTTCTGCAAAGTGGCTGCACCAACTTGCATTCCCACCAACAGTGTAAGAGGGTTCCCCTTTCTCCACATCCTCTCCAACACACGTTGTTTCCTGTCTTGCTAATTTTGGCCATTCTAACTGATGTCAGGTGATATCTCAATGTGGTTTTAATTTGAATCTCCCTGATGGCTAGTGATGGTGAACATTTTTTCATGTGTCTGATAGCCATAAAATCTATCTATGAAAGACCCACAGCAAATATCATCCTCATTGGGAAAAAGCTCACAGCCTTCCCGTTGAGATCAGGAACACGACAAGGATGCCCACTCTCACCACTCTTGTTCAACATAGTATTAGAAGTCCTAGCAACAGCAATCAGAAAACAGAGAGAAATAAAAGGTATCCAAATTGGCAATGAAGAAGTCAAACTCTCTCTCTTCGCAGATAACATGATACTTTATATGGAAAAACCAAAAGACTCCACCCCAAACTACTAGAACTCATACAGCAATTCAGTAAGGTGGCAGGATATAAAGTCAATGTACAGAAATCAGTGGCTTTCTTATACACTAATAATGAAAATACAGAAAGGGAAATTAGAGAATCGATTCCATTTACTATAGCACCAAGAACCGTAAGATACCTGGGAATAACCTAACCAAAGAGGTAAAGGATCTGTACTCGAGGAACTACAGAACACTCATGAAAGAAACTGAAGAAGACACAAAAAGATGGAAGACCATTCCATGCTCATGGATCAGAAGAATAAACATTGTTAAAATGTCTATACTGCCTAGAGCAATCTATACTTTTAATGCCATTCCGATCAAGATTCCACCGGTATTTTTCAAAGAGCTGGAGCAAATAATCCTAAAGTTTGTATGGAATCAGAAGAGACCCCAAATCCCTAAGGAAATGTTGAAAAACAAAAATAAAACTGGCGGCATCACGTTACCTGATTTCAAGCTTTACTACAAAGCTGTAATCACCAAGACAGCATGGTACTGGCATAAAAACAGACACATAGACCAGTGAAACAGAGTAGAGTGCCCAGATATGGACCCTCAACTCTATGGGCAAATAATCTTCAACAAACCATGAAAAAATATACAGTGGAAAAAAGACAGTCTCTTCAATAAATGGTGCTGGGAAAATTGGACAGCTATATGTAGAAGAATGAAACTCGGCCATTCTCTTACACCGTACACAAAGATAAACTCGAAATGGATAAAAGACCTCAACGTGAGACAGGAATCCATCAGAATCCTAGAGGAGAACATAGGCAGTAAGCTCTTTGATATCAGCCACAGAAACTTCTTTCAAGATATGTCTCAAAGGCAAAGGAAACAAAAGCGAAAATGAACTTTTGGGACTTCATTAAGATCAAAAGCTTCTGCACAGCAAAGGAAACAGTCAACAAAACAAAGAGGCAACCCACAGAATGGAAGAAGATATTTGCAAATGACAGTACAGACAAAAGGTTGAGATCCAGGATCTATAAAGAACTTCTCAAACTCAAACATACACAGAACAGATAATCATATCAAAAAGTAGTCTAATTTATTTTTTGTTCTAATATTGAGGTATAATAATATACTTAGTCTAAATTCATTATCTATAGGTATAATATCTATAGCCTAAATTCACGATACAAGATATAGTTGAGAAAGCATGCTAAAAAGAATACCCTCTTACTAAAAATTCTGTTGTGTTTTTTAGATGTATTAGAGCTATAGATTCCAAGAATTTAGTGATTTTTTTTGTATAATATTGCATCTAAATTTCTTTTATTCTCTGTTTCATGTAAGTATGTTAGGATATAGTTTTACTGATAGACATTACTCACGTAAGAAAAAGTGACGTTAAGAGTTAACATGTTCCTCTCCATTTGGTTCATCTAGACTCATAATTTTTAAAAAATAGGTAGTCAGTGAAAATTTTACAGTCAGTCATACTAGTACTTATGGCATCTGTTCTAGTGATTAGAACTTTCAAAGTGGTAAAAAGTACTTTCAACAGCTTAGGGGATAAAATCATCATTCCAGGTAACTTTTCTTTGTTTAAAATACTTTCCGAGGGCAAAGGGTAGATGATAAATGGGAGCAAAATTTTAAACACCTAGCATTAAAAATCCCACCCAATGCCATGGTAACTGGGTTAGAGCTGGTAGCTGGTAGTTATTTATTTGGTTCTGAGCCTGACTTTTCATCGTGTAGATAAACTTAATTTTTCATAATTCTGTCATTAACGAACACTGCATTTTCCTGAGAGTAAAGATAAATGACAATGAAAATTATTTTCGGAAGAAAATCTTTTCAGAAGAGAATCTTTTCAGAAGACTTCACAGATTTAAAACATCATTCTGGTGCATGACAAATCCAAGATTCGTATCTCTGGGTTAAAGAGCTAAGATAAGCACCTTTACAACATCAATTAATTATTTTTATTTGCTATTTTATCTTGAGATACAGATTTTGAATGCTAATTGAAACTGCAGTCCAGTTGCTGCCAAAGAAAGCTAAAACCTTCAATCTTCATTTTTTAATATATAGTGTTTTGTAGTAGTAGTTTAAATAATGTCTTATGTAAGGTGCCTTAGATGAGTAAAAATACCCTTCATCCATAGATATTTTATACTCAGTATTATTTTTCCAGATCTCAAAAATCTGCTAAGAACTTTCCACTCCTTTTTTTTTTCCTGTTCTCCCTTCAAGAATTTAAACGGATATCTTTCCGTGATCTTTCTCCAAAGCCCTAAATTTTATGATAAATCATCTCTTTTCCTGTTTCTTTCAAGTCCCTGATTTTCTTTATTTCTCTCTTTGTTACATTGTGCACCTTTGTTGCTCTCTGCAATATTGATTAGAAATGAAAAGTAAACAAAAACTAATACAGCTACCAGAGAAATTTATTGGTCTGCAATCTTGACTTCTGTTTGCTTTATTATTTCTTTTGTAAATGATCCTAATATTTCTTCCTCCCTTTCAGGTTTAGCTAATTCAACATTTCTTATTCTCCAACCTGTGAAAGCTCATTACTAGGTTTCTGAGATTAGCAGTTTCTCTGTATTCTACTAAAAAATATTTCTTATTAACTTTTTGGTGTTCGGCCGGTTTTACATATGGTTGCCTCACATTGGTCTTTATTACAAGAGAACGATTTAGAGCTAGACATTCAAGGAAGCAAACAATGGCCATGTGTTCACATATTTTAGGTATATCTTTAATATTAAAAAATAATTTGACCCCACCATCATCATCACAGCGGTATACAAGATCAAACCTATTGACAGCCATCTTTAACATTCTAACTGGGCATCAGAGGGACACAGCAAGTCATGCCATGGATTGCACTCCACTTAGAATTTCTTCTTTTAGAAGCGTTTGTCTGTTGAAACAGGAAAAGAATGCACATCTGTGTGTACATATGTGTATCAGGTAATTTCATATACGGTCCCATTTTGTATTTCCATTTCGCCTTCCCTGTTTCACACATAACAATGTTGAAGCCAAGAATTTAAGTAATCTTCCAAAGTCGTAAGAGCTCTAGGTAGTAGATCTCTGATTCAAGTCCTTATAGGTCTGCCTTTGAAATACCACCTTGGGTGAAATATGTCTCTGCCTCCTTAAAGAGAAAATGTATGGCCCTGTAGGAAAGAGGTCTCAACACCCTTCTTTATCATTTGGGGACTTAAAGATAAACAGAGTTAATGTTTTTTCACAGTTTTTTCACTCCCTCCCCCAAACCACCCAACGTCATAATCTTAAATATTGAGATTGTTAATCTAAGGAGCCTTCATTGCACACCCTCCTGCTACTGATAATGGTGTAAAATGTGGAGGAAACGTAATGATGAAATACGGGCTCTAACCCCCAAACGTTAAATTTCCATTTGCTACTTCCCCTCTCCTTAAGACGTTTGTTTCTTCATCTGTAAAATGAGTAAAATCATGTACCTTGTTTTATTGACGAGGGAACTGAGGCATGAGAATTTAAGTGGCTTTCCCAAGGTCATGTAGCCAATCAGTGACAGAATCGTGATTCCAACCCAGGCATCTGGTTTCAGTGCGCATGCGCGCGCAGCAGCTCTGTCCCGCTGTCTGCGTGAAGATCCGTAGACATCACCTGGGAAAGCCGTGTGACGTTATCTTCTTTCAGTTTCCGTACAGGTGGGGGATAAGCTCTCTTGTTTCTCCTTTAGTGAATCTTAGGGCTTTTGGTGCCACTGTTAGAAAACTATTTCAAATGCCTTATGTGTTAGTCTAGGAAAACACAAGGACCTAGAAAACTACTCTGTCTCTTTAACCAGGTTTAAAACGAAATAAAATTAAATACCTTTCTATTTTTTATAGTGATAACAATAAATAACTCTGATTTCTCAGAGCTGTTTTGAGAAGCAAATCAGATAACATATTCCTATAATGGTTTAGGCACAGGATAGATGCTTAACAAATTTTATATGCTATATAAAAAGAAACTTGCGGAGGTATTTTTGCATTTCCTGCTGGGAGAGATCTGTTTGTATCGTTCAAGAATGAGAGAGAAAATAGACTTCTTGTTCTAAATTTGAAACGGTTTGTTAAATCTTATTAAAAGTAAATCTTACCCTGCACTGATGTAATAGGGTGTGTATCTCGTTTACTGCTCTCCCCTTCCCCCCCCAGTCCAGAATTCAGGGCCTGGATCATTGTACATGGTTGATAAGAGGGTAAGGAATGCATTTGTGATGGTGAACAAAATTACAAATCAAGTAATATTTTTATTTCTAATTTGATTTTGGAGGACAAAAGCTGAAAAGAACGTTCCAGGAAAAAGGAAATAAAAGTTTATGCCCATAAAATCCCTAGTGTAAAATGTACTATATAAAATGCGAGGCATTTTCTCGAGTATAACCGTATTTATTCTTTTTATAACAACCCTATAAACACTGTCGTGGACACTGAATTAGACTTTCTCTAGGACTTGGGAATAAGCAAAACCACCTTGCCCCTGACAGGTTAACTATGAAATCTGCACATAAAGGATGACTCTAGAACTACTCACAGTCATCTGCCAGATCTCTAGGTCTAACCCTCTGCAGAGAGGACAGCTGAGTGAGAAGGGAGAGTGGTGCGCAGAACTGGAAACAGGGATAACTTCTACCTAGTGGACACTTACCCAGTGCCAAGCAGTATACTGAGTACTTTTCATTCTTTTTCCAACACTGTAAGAAAGTGTCAGAGTTGGAACTTGATGCTTGGTCTGCTGACACTGACGTGGATACTACTGAAAACCCCGCCACAATGTCAGCAGCTCCTGACCTACGACTGTCTGGGGGAGGAGGGTGCTTATTGTCGCCACAAGAGTTCTAAGGAATATTTGCTACTTTTTTTTTTTCCCCAACCAATATCTAAATTCTGTTCCTGGGCTTGGAATACCCATATGGCATGTGTCTTGGTAGGAGGCTTAGCCAGCTGGAAGCGCCTATCAGACCTAGAATCCAGAGCTAAGGAAGCAGAGAAGCAGAAGCAATAGAGACACTGTTGTGACTATAAAACACGGCTATAGCACATCGAGGTAAGGGACCCAGTGTTGGAGGTGCACTGGTGGCCCCAGTGACCAGCACCAGCTATAGCCATAGGCAGCATAATTCTGTTCATGGAGTTCCCCTATCGTGGCTTTAGCATAGGCTTACTTTATTCTTGTTCATTTTCTGATTCTGGCTCCCAGTCCTTGTAAGATCCTATGAGTTAACCAATAGCTGTTCAATAAATTCTGTTCCTGCTTCTACTCGAGCGCTGGCCAACACAAGCATCATAGCGCAGCTCAAGGACCTGCCATAGGGGTTGGATTGAGTTGTTTTGACCTCGTCCACTAAAAACTTAGTCATAAATTCACTCAACTTGTTCTTCTCACCAAGCAAATTTTTCATCGTGATTTGGTTTTAGTCAATTGGTAAAGAATGAACTAGTCATGCTCACGTGAGAATTCTTATTCACCAGAATGTTTCTGCTTGTCATGTGGAATACATTGGTCTTCTGACTTTTTTAGAGTGCCAGGAGTTTGGTTAACATGAATCTGTTTTTAAAAGCTAGATTCAGGAGCGCCTGGGTGGCTCAATGGGTTAAAGCCTCTGCCTTTGGCTCAGGTCATGATCTCAGGGTCCTGGGATCCAGCCCTGCGTCGGGTTCTCTGCTCAGCGGGGAGCCTGCATCCTCCTCTCTCTGCCTGCCTCTCTGCCTAATTGAGATCTCCATCTGTCAAATAAATAGATAAAATCTTAAAAAAATAAATAAAAAATAAAAGCTAGATTCACTCTACTAAGCCAATAACTCATGTACCTAAGGGCCAGAATGAAAAGATTTTGGTGAATTCAGCTATGTCTACTAATATAGCCTATTATGGGAAAAATCTGCTCATTTCCCAGCACTGCTGTTGGCTCAGGCTTGCCTTTCTCCAAATTTTTCCATCATGTAAATAAATACAAACAGACTTATGTAGAAAAAATATTTGATAATAGAAGTGTCCCCAAAAATGACATTTGAAAGTTTTAAAATTCATAATTTGCATATGGTACCAGTATTGGAAATTTTCCAAATTGTTAACAGTATCAGAAAATTCCAAGATGAAAATTTATTTAAAAACAAATGAAAGAATATAGGATGGAGAAGTAATCTCTGAATTCTGCCTGAAGGTATACAGAGCCAGAGGCAGAATATAAAATCATGTCTGAGAGATCCATGGTTAAAAGTAGAGAGGATTCCCTTAGCAGATTATAAAGCAAGAATAATCTGAGGGCAATACTGGCAGACAGAGTTCAGCCCAAGATTTTCAAAGAGCCACAAGTAGAAAAAGGAGCTCCAGGGCAAACATCATAGCTAAGTCTTTATCGGTTCCCAGAAACAGGGTATGCAGGTGCACAAAATCCAGTTGGTGAACCTGAGAGTCAGTGGGCAGATGAAGTGGAAATAGTACATCAGGAGACACTGGAGGTGAGGGGCCAAGCTTGGAACTTGGACCAGAACTATAAGACAATGGATTTTAAGCAAAGGTTATGGAAAGAAGGTGGGTTTTGTAGCTTCCATCAAACTTAATTATAGTGTTTGTAAAATTTGAGACTGTTTAATATCACGTATACACCCAATGCCTCAGACCCTTCTTAGAAAAAAAAAAAAAAAAAAAAAAAAGACTACATCAAACTAAAAAGCTTCTGCCCAGCAAAAGAAACAGTCACCAAAATGAAAGGCAGCCTATGGAATGGGAGAAATATCTAGAAACCACGTATCTTGATAAGGGCTTAATTATAAAAGTATGTAAGGAATTCACACAACTTGATAACAAAAAAAGGAAATAATCCAATTTAGAAATGGGCAAAAGACCTGAATAGATATGTTTCCAAAGAAGATAGTCAAGGAATGCCTGGGTGGCTCATTCGCTTAAGTGTCTGCCTTTGGCTCAGGTCATGACTTCAGTGTCCCGGGATCAAGTCCCACATCAGGCTCCTTGCTTATCAGGGATCCTGCTTCTACCTCTGCTTGCTGCTACCCCTGTTTGTGCTCTGTCTCTCTCTCTCTGGGGAAAAAAAAAAAAAATTCAAATGGCTAGTGGGTACATGAAAAAAGTGCTCAATATCACTAATCATGAGGGAAATGCAAATCAAAACCACAATGAGCTATAACCTCACACCTGTTAGCATAGCTATCTTCAAAAAGACAAGAAATGACAAGTACTGGCTAGGATATGAAGAAAAGGAAACTCTTGTGTACTGATGGTGGGAATGTAAATTGTTTGTAGCCACTACGGAAAACAGTAGGGAGGTTCCTCAAAAAGTTAAAACTACAGGGCGCCTGGGTGGCTCAGTGGGTTAAAGCCTCTGCCTTCAGCTCAGGTCATGATCCTAGGGTCGTCAGCAAGAGGCCTGCTTCCTCCTCTCTCTCTGCTGCCTCTCTGCCTATTTGTGATCTCTCTCTCTCTGTCAAATAAATAAATAAAATCTTAAAAAAAAAAAAAAAAAAAAACTACAATATGATCCAGTGCGTATATCTGAAGGGAGCAAAATCACTATCTCAAAGAGATATCTGCCCCCCCTATGTTCATGGCAGCATTATTTACAATAGCCAAGACATGAAAATAACTTGTGTCTATCAATAGATGAATAAACAAAATGTGTATATATATACAGATATATATATACACATCCACCATATGTATGTGTGTGTGTATGTGTGTGTGTGTGTGTATACATGCATTACAATGTATATACATTACAATGAAATATAATTCAGACATAAAAAAGAAGGAAGTCCTGACCTTTGAGACTACATGGAGGAATCTTGAGGACATTATGCTAAATGAAATAAGTTAGAGAGAGAAAGACAAATTATGTATGATCTACTTACATGTGGATTCTAAAAAAAAAAATTAAAATTAAAAAAAAATCTGAACTCATAAAAAGAGAATAAATTGGTGGCTTCCAGGGTAGGGGATTGGAAGGTAGTGGCCAGAGGATACAAATTTCCAGGTATAAGATGAAAAAATTCTGGGGATATAACGTATAGCATGATGACTAAAATTAATAATACTGTATTATATATTTGAAAATTGCTAAAGGAGTGTATCTTAAGAATTCTCATCACAACAACAAAAAATTATAATTATGTGAGGTGACGGATACGTTAACTAACTTTATTGTGATGATAATTGGCAATACATACATATATCAAATCATTCCATTAAAAACTTACACAATGTTGTATGTCAATTACATATTAATAAACCTGGAAAAAAGTAAATTGCAATGACAACAAAATAAAGAAATAAAATCCCTTAAGATTTTTTTGTTCAAATTGACTGAAAATGCACGGTATTTTTTGACTATTTCTGTTTGAAAGTGTTGAAATTTGAGATGCATTAAATAATCTGTTCAATCTCTAAATGAAAGCAGTCAAACTGGTAATATGAATTCTCAGGTCTCCAAATAAGATTTTATGCATTCAGCTTTCCTGCTGTAAATGCTATATTAAAACCATTTTTGTAGCTTATCTTTTGTCCATGTTAAAAAGATATCAGGGTCTTCATTCTTTGATTGAATTTCTGCTGAGAAACTAGTTATTTTTTACCTATCACAGAATCAAGAAAACTTTTAGTTTCAGCTAAGGTTGATCTTACATGTTATGCTTTATTAGTCAAAACAACCGAAAAAGACAGCCCCGTATTTTATATCAGCACCTTTAACAATGTATGAGGTTGTGCTCGTATGGTATTGTCACACGATTTTAAGACTTCATCCATCTTTAAGAGTCGTCCTCCTAAATCTACACCAGTGTTCTCAGGTCACTGTAAAACATACATTTTCAGATTCACAGCATCTTAAAAGCTTCCAAGAGTTTAAGCTTTGAAAGCTTTTAAAATGGTTTATTGATCTAACGTGCCTGTTGGGAAAGTCTAATTTATGTTTCCCAGTTATGATCCCATTGTCTGTAGTAATCTATATTCTTCCAAAGTTTGACAGCTTTATTTTCCACCATACTTAGTACCTTCACCTACTCCATCATTTCAGACATAATCTACATAGCTAAAACCCAAAAAATCAATTAAAAGGGGAGAGAGGCACGTTATATACAAAAGTATAATTATTTCTTTTATTCTCTGTTTTAACAAAAGTAAATGATAACATAAATTTCCTACTGAAACATTGTGTCAATAGGGAAACCTCTCTTACTGCAACTAATCAAGTTTTCCTAAAATCTCAATAGCTAACTGACACTGAATTTAGCTTCATATAAAAGGAACTGAACTGTTCAAATAACTTATTTTATTTCAAAAAAATTGACATATGAAAACTAGTTGTGCTCCATTACTCCCAGGGAATAAAGAACCATTGTCAAGGTGTAACTTAGTGTCAATGAATCCCCTCCCAGTAATGACAGCCTTTCTGATTTTACCTCTCAGTGTTTTAGTTACTGTATCCAGTAACTAAATATAATGTAATGCATTAAATATGCAATAGAAAATTTATATACATTTTATGTCACTTAAACAAGACATAGCAATAGATAATACCTACAGAATTAACTACCCCATCCACATGAATTAGATAAAGACAGAAGTGAGTGACAACGCAGAGCTTGCAAACCAATAATAATCTGGTGTCAAAGTTAACTGTATTTCTTCATCCAGACTCTTTGTCACAGGGTCTCCACACAACGTTCTAGAATCTCTTTCTCACCATTTATCCTTAAGAGATGTCTGTCACCGCTGAAATGAAGCACACATAATACACTCGTGAAATATCACGCCCCAGTGGAAGTGTTAAAATGCTGATTGCTTTATCAAGTCTTACGCTTCTCTTTAAGCTCCATTTATCACGCATTTTGCCACTTACATTTATTTTATTTATGTTTCTGTAGCAGTTGTTTGTCTTTCATTTGACTATTAGCTCTCTGAGAGGACATTGAATTTTGCACACTGTTAGGCTCGTAATATTACATGGTAACTGACACGGACTGGGCTCCCATGAGTGACTTTTGATTGAACAGTCAAAAGGGGCAGATGTTTGTCAGACGTTTCTCATGGGTCTACTGTGAAGCCAGCCCAGTAGCATTCCAGAACCTCTGGAATACACCAGGAAAGAAAAAGCATGAGAAAACAGAGGATGTGGATTTATGATTTTGTGATACTACCCAGCTGTATGATAATTCACTGTGCTGCTCCCAAACTTCCTCCCCACCAGTGGTTACTATCTCTACCATCCTACTAACCCCGGCTTTCAAACTGACTTTAGCAAAGAAATCCTCGTCAACGCTATCTGGTGGGTTAGTGCTGGATGTACTTTTCATCCTTGTATTACTCCTTCTCTGTCTTAGGTTATTGTTGGAGTTGGGGGGAACATGTTCTTCCTACTACATAAAACAGCTGCAATGATTCAGAGACAAAGACAGCAATAAAATAAAATGCAGTCCAAATATTGTTGGAAGTCGTATAGATGTGTCAGAAGTTTTACACAAATTTTAGAACATTTTTCATCATGTGGAATTTGGATAAAAATGTTGATGTTACTCATATTTCTAGGCTAATGTGTAAAGTATATTAATCTTGAAATGTATAAAGAAATACTTTTAGGGGGAATTATAAAGAAAAGATGCACAAGAAAAATAAGTCTCATTGGTAATGACTCTTTGGGAAACTAATGTGTTGGGAGAGAAAATGGGTGACCACTAATGACTTGGTTTCTTTACCTGGAGTTTTAACAGGATTCCAGAGTACGGGTACAGAAAAAACACCGCAGGTGAAATTCATTCATGGCTCAATTCAAAAGAAAGCAATTACAATCAATTATTTAAAACCCAGAATTTTAAGGACATCATCCCTGTAGCTAGTTGTAGTTTTTGTTTATCTGTTTGTTTATTTGCTTGCTTGCTAATTTATAGATGAATGACAAAACTGTGGTATTTTGGAGAAGAACCAGGAAACCATTCTGTGCTACATAGAGCCTTATTGGTTCTCTCCATCATTCAGTAACTGGATTGTTCAATATTCTAGCATATATTTTTTGAATTCTTAACATTTGAAGAGCTTAAAATAAGTTGCACATTTTGCATTTACAGAAAGATACTGTCCCCAAACTGTAAAGATTTGGGTAAAAATGACTATCAAGAATAAGATGCTGAGCAGAACATTTTGAGACCATAATCATATTTAATGAACTTCTTTAAGAAAAAGTGACATTTCACAGTGACACTGTAACATTATTTTTAGAATAACAGTTTGTATTAAAAACTAAATCTTCCATCATTAAATGTTACTTTTTGCTGAAAATAATATGTTGTTGCCTTAAGACTCTCTTACATCCATATTTGAAAGTTGGAAACAGAATTTCTTAGCTTTTTAAAATACTTTCCAAGATGTCTTGACACCTGCAACCAAGATTGGAGTTTCCAAGCACTATTTTCCAAAAAAAAAAAAATAGTAGTTTGAATCTTGGCTTAAAAGTATAAAAATTCAATGACTTGTGATTGTTTTTTAAAAACATTAATTTATACCAGGAAAAGAGAAATTAAAAGGCTCAATTTTAATTAAAAATTTTACATAATTGAAAAAGATTGAAAATCAAGAATATTTTCATAAATCATTTTATTTAAATCTTATATATTGTCTTAGCTTGATAGTCATTAAACTCAAATAATAAAATAAACCAAATTAAGAAATAAACTTGAATTTTCAAAATAATAAAGTATATCCAATCATCCAATCACTAAAAATAATGCATTAATTGTGGTAGTGAGAGCAAAGAAGTGTTTGTACTGTTAATAAAAAATTAAATTTTATATTTATTTTACCTTTTAATATTTCTGAAGTTATGAATTTTTTAAAAAATACATAATATGTTATATTACCACATGTACATAATTTTTTATAAATAGTTATATATTGGGAGTACTTTCTGAAAAATGGTACTGGTAAGGGTGAGAAATCAAAAAATTTGAAATATCAATTCTAAATAAGCATGTCCTATGTATGTAATAGTGGATCCTGTCTGAGAGTTGAGATAGAGAGCAGGGATAGAGCCTTAGAAATTACCCACCAATCCTTCTAACCTCCGTCCTCCCAAATCCACGGGAAACTGTTTAGGTGCCATGCTTCTAATTGTCACATTATCAGGTCAATGTGGGATTCTCCACGGTATAAAGCAGAACAGAGAGCAGAAAGAACCAGCAACTGCCTGGAGTAGGGACCCCAGCCTTTTTATTATTAGTATTCCACTTCTCAGTCTATGTGATCAGATGCCCTCCTGAAAAGGGAATTAACTGACACTGAGACAGATTCTTTCTGCCTCTTGGCAGAGCAAGAATACAACTTGAAGGGAAAAAAGACTTCAGAGCTCCATGCCCAAAGCTATGAAAATTTAGAAACTCCAGAAAGGTCTGGGCATGCAGCAAAATAGGGATTCTTTCACAGAAGCACTAGAAAAATAAGGATCTTGGCAAGATGATTGTGTCAAATTATCTGGAGAAGGAAAGCAAGAGTCCAGAGAGCATCTACACACCTCTGCCTACCACCCCAGCGTGGGGAGACTTCAAGAGCCTTTGGGAGCTAGAGAACTAGACGAAGGGGCACATCACCTGGTTTTCTCCTCTCCATGCCCACTTTTTCTCCACCCATACTTAAAATGCTTTATGGGAGAGATTAACCAAACCCTTTCTTGAAATAAATGTTTAATCCTTGTGAACTGAGGCAGATGAGGGAATATTTAGAACAGACAAAGCAAATGGCTTTCCCCCACCCAATCCATAGGAAGTCTATGGACGAGCCAGTGGCAGCAGAAGCAGGTCCAGGTGGAGAAACCATGGAGTCTGTCTCCCTGATCACTCTCTCAGCAGAACTGGATTCATGTCCCAAGAGGCTGAGGAAAAGGGGAGGAGGAGGAGGAAGAGGAAATACTATGGTGACCATGGAATTGAATTACTGAAGAGATTTCATTAATTTACTGAATGATTCTAGTCTACCCCCAACAGCAAGAGTCTAGAATAGTGATGAGGAAATATCAGCCCATCAATCTTCTGCACAAAACACAAAAACTAATTTCAGAATAAAAGATTAGCTCCCTGTTGTTTCACCATAGTGAACAAACATTAACCTTTGATTTTTAATTAAAACTAGTGTGTTCTCACCAACATAATTCTAGTCAATTATATAGGTAACATACTGCATAAAAGCTGTTTTTATTTTGTGAGAGAAATGTGTAATTATTTTGTTTTTCCAAATCAGCACCAATTTTTTTTTAAACATTTGGTCAACATCTAGAACCCAGTTCTTGGCTTCTAAGTACCATTCTCAAATAAAAGGAACCAGCTATTTGGAGAAATGGCAGATTCCATTGCTGGACAGGGAAAAGTTCAAGATGAACCTGAGCTATCTTCTGGTGGCAGAAGTCAGTTAAGTGTTCAAAAAGTATGGAGGCCTATCAAAAGGATGGAGAGCCCACTGGCAGGAGTTCCCAATGGCTAAGGAAGGAATCATTTGAGTAACAAATAGATTATTACTTGTAGAATAAAATATATATCCATGAGTCCATATCTATGTAAATATTTAGTTGAATAAATGGGGAGAAGGAACAATTCTTCCTCATAGAAAAACATTCAACTAATAAGTGTGAAAGGAATGAGGGAAGTACAAAATCACCATTAGGCAGGGGTGCCTTGTTACTCAGTTGGTGGAGCATGTGATTCTTGGTCTCAGGGCCACGAGTTCAAGCCCCATGTTGGCCATAGAACTCACTTAAAAAAAAAAGTTGTAAAAAAAAAAAAAAAGAAATCACCATTAAGCAAATATGATAGTAATGATTGTTGGAGAGAAAATCCACTAATAATATGATAAAAATCAGTGGATAAAAATGTTAGGAAATATAGAATATTACCATAGCCTCAAAGAAGCTTCCCCCAAATATCAATCAAGTATGAAGGAAAAATAGCAGTTTTATAATGGAGAAACCCAGTAGACATCATCCTATTTGAGTAGTCCTAGTCGATTTCACCACTAATGAGACAGACCAAGACTATGTATTCCCTGAGAGGGACTCCAAGTCCCTTCTTGAGTTGTTTTTGGTAAAAATACACAACAAAACTCTGGTCATGAGAAATCATCAGACAAACCCAAAATGAGACATTCCGCAAAATAACTGACATTTCACCAAGAAACAGATTCTTAACTGTAGAGAACAAATTGGTGGTTACCAGAGGGGAGGGGCTGGAAAGATGAGTGAAATAGGTGATGAGGGTTAAGGAGGGCACCTGTCACCATGAGCGCGGGGTGACATACTAAGCCTGAATCACTACAGTATACACCTGAAACTAATCTAACACCGTATGCTACCTATATGGAACTGAAAATTTAAATAATAACTGATGTATTCTTATCAAAAGTGCCGAAGACATGAAAGACCAGGAAAGAACAAAAAAGCTGTCATAGATGGGAGAATAGTAGATAACACAGGAAAATGCCATGTAGGGTCCTGGACTAAATTCTAGAGCAGAAAAAGAACATTGGGGAAAACTGGTAAAATCCTACTAAGATGTGCAGTTTAATATTGTATCGCTGTTACTATCTTGGGTTTTGATAGTTGTTGCTGTGATTACATACGCCGTAAACATCAGGGGAAGCCGAACGAGGGGTATGTGAGAACTCGGCACAATTTGCAGATTTCCTATAAGTGTAAAACTATTTCAAAATAAAAAGTTGCTGGGCGCCTGGGTGGCTCAGTGGGTTAAAGCATCTGCCTTCAGCTCAGGTCATAATCCCAAGATCCTGGGATCAAACCCCGCATCGAGCTCCCTGCTGAGCGGGGAGCCTGCTTTCTCTTCTCTCTCTGTCTCTCTGCCTGCCTGTCTGCCCGCTTGTGATCTCATCTGTCAAATAAATAAATACATAGATCATAAAAAAATAAAAAAAATTAAAAGTTGCTTTTTAAAGGGTGCTCATCACTTGTTGTGGCATTTATAGCCAATCTGTATAAAGAGAATTTATCATGATAAAAAGCAATTTAATTAAGTACCGTGGAGAGAATAGAGAAATGAAGAGCATTTCAAAAGTGATTTAGCAATGCCTTGAGTAATGCAAATTGTACATGGAAGCCAACAGCTGAAGTGCTTCTAGAATAATCTCAGTAAAAGAACAAATGTTGAACATTTTACTAGAGCAGTAGATATGAAACCATCCATGTGTATACAAAAGTGAAATAAATTAATAAAGATATCTGATGTTTATTGAATCTTATTTGCCAGGCACATTAAATCTCCTAGCAACTGATAAGTTAAATACCCGATCTGACCTCTTCAAACAGCCGAATCCCTTCCACAAGGTTACAACACTAACAAGAAGCAGGGCTGTGATTTTAATGTAAACCGATGACACTCTAAGCCAGCACACTTGACCATGAACCTACATGATACACCTTGAGTCTCTCTGTGTATCTCCACGTCTATTCTGTGGCAGAAATGCTAGGCTTGCATTTTACCACTTGAGGCGATGACTTAATGAAAACCAAGCCGGCATCCAAGACTGGAGGAAGGCTTCCGGTTTGTGGCTGCCAAGCAGCTTATGTCTTTGAGAAGCAGGGAATGATCACAATCTTGAGTTCATAGTCACCGTACACTAACCTATTCAGCTAAATCGGTGAGAGTGCGCTGATGTCACAGGTAAGCTGTGACGGCATCTCAACCCATCCGAGCAACGGGGCCCTGCCTGGGATTCACAGATTCAATCCAGTATCAGAGGGTACCATGCTGACCCACAGTCATACAGCAGAGGAAGAAGTCCCAGACACCCACAGTGGCCACTCAGCGACTTGGTTTTGCATGTCTCAACTGCGTTATGGGGAGCTTTGTTCTGCGTCCTATATAAACACCTCAACAATCCGCATCTCCAGTCCCCTAAAGGTCTAAGAGTATGGGGAGGTTTCCATAAATGCAGCCGATACCTTCAGTCTTGTATTTCAACCCAAACACATCATTCATTAACAAGGAGTTTAAGGCAAATACCTGGTTCTCGCCACTACAAAAAACAGCTTATAAAAATAAAAAAGAAGAGAAAAAAGTTTCCTATGAAATAGCTGTATCTTGTTCTACTACTGGCAACCTTGGCTTTCTCAGAGGTCAGCTTTGCTGACTATGCCTAACCATGTCAGATAGTAGTATCTTTTTAAATACGAAATTCTGACATATGTTTCAAATTCCTGAAATGAAAAGTAAGAGGGGGTTTCCAGTCCACAACATGTTGGGGTGGGGAGGAAGAAATTAACATGAATACTTAGCCAAAAGTGATCTGAACATTCCTAACCCACTGAACTAGAAAATCTTGAAAGGGCTAGCTTCTAAGTTATGCGGTACCTACTGGTAACAGCCAGCCTGGAGAAGTCATAAGAAAACTAAGCCAAATGTTAATTCCCTAATATTCCCACCATTTAAGTCTCTGATGGAAGGAGTGAAAAGGGTCATTTCTGACTATTGAGGGACTTTTTTTCTAGCAGTTTCTGCCAAAGCTTGAAATAACAGTCATATGATTTCTGGTCAACATAATGAACTTCTGAGAACCTCAAAAAAAGGTTGCAAGTTCACTTCAGTTTGGTGATCTAACCGAAAGTGACTTTTAAATAGGAAATTTGAATTTTAAATTAATTTTATTTTAATGACCAGTGTGGTATAATTTTAACGACCAGTGTCGTGTATTTCTGCAGACTTTTAAGAAAGTCTGTGTATGATAGATGAAGAACTGAGAGTCTGAGTTAATTTGACAAACCTATATTTTCTTCAGCTTTTATTTGATCAGTTGTAAAGATACTCGGCAACCCCCCCCACCCCTGTGACTCCGGAATCTTCCAGAATCTTTGACTCAGTGCTAATTAGCTCAGTGCCTCTGGGCAAGTCACTTAACATCTTTGGCCTCTGGCTTGTTATCTGCAAAACGAGTGTTTGTGAGTAGATCAATTCTAATATAGAGTTCAGTTCTGAAAAAAAAATTCTAAATTTAAATTTTATATTTACAAAAAACAGATACTGACATTTTACGTTTATGGGATTGTACTCTCTCAGAATGTTTTATAAGTTTTGAAGTACAGTTTTGTTTCTCTTTTATCTCAAGCGGTTAAAAAAGAAGTCTACAGTGGTGCTAATCAGTTTGCCCACAACAGTAATTGCTGAAAGAAAAATAAGTTTGAATGTCAAGCTGGAATCTGGTACCTCCAGGTCATATTGACTGTTTTATTTGTCTCTGGCAGCCCAGTTTTGTACCATTCTGTGCGAATAAAAAGATCTTTTCCTAAGGGTATTTTTTGAACACTAAACTCATGATTAATGACTTTGTCCTGAGACTAACAAGAAAAAAAGAGGTGGAGAAAGTATTTTATTTATGATTGGACTGCAAAGCGTTACTCATTAGATATGCCTTCTAAAATTGTCTCACCACATTTCATCAAACTAGTCTACATATGAAAGTCTTTGCCCTTCCTTCCTATCCTTGTCCATTTTTTTCTATAATCCTCTATCTGAATTGTCTAGGAAAACACAAACCTGTGTTGGACCTACTGTTTATCAATTCAGAGGACCTGATTTTCTCCTTACATATGACAGACTCTAACCACAATGGCCCGAAAGTTTTGGTCTGAAAGGGAGGGACTTTAGCGTGTGGCTCCGATCGATATTTATATGTATATTCATTACAGGATTGTAAACCAGACTTTTTTCTTTTCACATCTGCCTGATCCAGAAGAGTGAGATGCTTTCATTGTCTTTGTAAGCTCTGAAGAAGCAAGATATTCCCAGCTGTTTACTTGAACGAGTGGTTCCTGATTAGCATAATCATTTCTTAAATATCACTTTTCAATCTTGGGTTAAAGAGAGCAAGTCGGCTTCATTCAAACTTTCCCTGAGCAATGGGGCCCTGTTGCTGTTGTTCAACCAAACTCAGAGCCTAGTGTAATTGGTGGGCAGATTGTGTAGGTCACGGAGAGCAATTAACTTGGCTGGCCACAAGATCCCAGCGTTCTGCGATCAAACCCCGCATCAGGCTTCCTGCTTGGTGGGAAGCCTACTTCTCCCTCTCCCACTCCCCCTGCTTGTGTCCCTCTCTTGCTGTGCCTTTCTCTGCCAAACAAATAAATACGATCTTAAAAAAAAAAAAAGAAAGAAAGAAAGAAAGAAATCTATGTAAAAAAATGTTTGGGTCATAAATCGTCTCCTAGCCGTATATGAGAAACAGTTACACGTTTTTAATTCTTTAAAAAGAAAATCTAATCCAAAAAAAAAATCTAATTCATTCTACAAATTAGTCAAATATGAAATTGAAGGCATCGCCATCTGTGGGAGGAACAGCAAGTCAGGCTTGTTGAGGGCCGACAGGAGTGAGCCAGAGATACCATCGAGGTATACAGTTTGGACGAGCTGCAGTCGAGAAGCAAGAACCCAGCACATTCCCACACGGGCCATTTCGTTTTCCTTCCTGAGGCTTCCATCCCCAGGTCCTTCTCCATGTGGATCCTGACAATGCCTGTTATATGATTATGAAATTAAAGTTATGTCTTCTATAAAATAAAGTCAAAGATTATGACCTCAAAGTTTGATGTGTCACAAGATATGTGACCAAGCGCATTCCCAAAGGCTGGGAACCCCAAAGGATGCGAGTTGCATTGCATGAAAGGGAGTCTGGGCTTTGGAAGTTATTTTGTAATTATTTGTTGTTGGTCTCTAGAGAGTGTGCTTCATGTATTTCTTCCTTTTTACCCAGAATGTCATTGAGCCTGAGTGGTGAGAACAATGGCGCTGTGGGAAGTGGGTTTTGTTCAGTTTTCATTGGAACTTGAGCAGTCTCGATATAAAAACATATAAAAACACACAACTCTGCAGTAGCTGTTCTTCTGCAGCCTTGAGACGTGGCAGTATAGTGACTATCAAAAACCAATGTGTAGAGTAATAACAAATGTTCTCCCAAGAAATTGTCTTTCTGAGATTTCCCCACACCTCCCTTTATATTAGAGCATCAGGGGAAAAAAAAACAGTGAGTCAATTATCATCAATATTTAAAAAAAAAAAACAAACAAACTTGGGTCCATGATGTGGAAAAATCAGGTAAAATGTAGAGCAAGATGATACTTGGATTTGGGTTGGCAGGACAACCCAGGAGGTCATTACTGATCAGTCATTGAGACGGAAGGCTGGAGGGCTGGGGCTGTGCCTGGCTTCCCATCTGTCTTTCTCGGTCCTAGATATTAGAAACAGGGGGATCAGATTTGACTCTTGTTACTTTCTCTCTACGTCCTCAATCATTGATTCTAATTTTGCCTTCCAACTATTTCTCACTTGTGATTTTATTTTTCCTGGATCTCTGAATGCTGTATTTGCTCAGGCACCATCATCACGTAACTGGACTACTGCAACGGTCTTGTTACTCCTCTTTCTGCCTAGAATCTTGTTTCTCTCAATATCATCTTCCAAACAGGGACTACATGACAAATAAAATGCAAATGTCACAATATCAGCATATCCTTGGCTGAGACCCTTGCTTAAGGACAAATACGCTGGCCCCTGTCTTTGTCTTGCTACTCTGCCTCCCAAACATCAACCAAGCCCAGGTCAGAATCTTGTCTGGCTGCTGTAACTGCTTCTTCACTCTTCTTGCGTCACTCAACTCTCACCTAGTTCCCGCCTTCTCCGGCCAGAAGGATCTTTTATTTTATTTTATTTTATTTTGTTTTAAAGATTTTATTTATTTATTTGACAGAGCGAGAGATCACAAGTAGGCAGAGAGGCAGGCAGAGAGAGAGAGGGGGAAGCAGGCTCCCCGATGAGCAGAGAGCCTGATGTTGGGCTCTATCCTAGGACCCTGGGATCATGACCTGAGCCAAAGGCAGAGGCTTAACCCACTGAGCCACCCAGGCGCCCCCAGAAGGATCTTTTAAAACTGCAAATCTAATCATGTCATTTCCCAAATCTAGAATTTAGCAAAAGTTTCTGAACAAATCTAGGGTGAAGGGAAAACTCCTGACTTGGCTCTTGAGACACTGCGCGCCTTCTGTCCCCTTCTCTCTCCCTACACGCCCGCCATGCAGAATTTTCTATTTGCACCACTGGCCCCTTCCTCCTCTCCATTGTTAAATGCTCCTTATCCCTCAGGGCTCGACTTCAACATCGATTTCTTAGAGTGGCCATCCCTGGCCCTCGTAACTAGGTGAGATTATTTCCCCTGCATGACCGTAGCATCGCTCCTAGCACACATCTCACTTGTAATTACTTGTTTAATGTCTGTGACTTCCTCAGAGAAGCTCTCCCTAATGCCCTGAACAAGGGGAAGTGTCGGTATTCAACATTCTCTTAGGTCCTCGTACTTCTCCTTAGCATGCAACACAGTTCAGTAATTATTTGTTGAGTTGAATGGAAAACACATCTCTAGTCCTCAAGGAACCTTGCGGTTTGGCTCTAGCAGTACTTACATCCTCCTAGAGAACGTGCTCTCGTGTTTGAAGTCCCAGCTCACCCGTCAGCAACTCTTGGAGCCTTTGCTGACCAAACTGTACACCACTCCCGAGCTAGATTAGAGCCCTGTTCTCTGCACTCACACAGTACTTAGTGTGCATTTCTGTCGCTGTACTCACTAGGAATGTGGTACAGTTTCACACAGTAGTTTCTCCGAAATGAGGGATGATGCCTTATTCATGGTGTGTGTTTCAGGGGTACTGGGGCCCACACACATGCGCACTCCATGAATATTTATCAAGTGACTGGATGGACAGTTACATGGGACATAGGAATTAGATGACCGCTTTTTTCTACAGAGTGTAGGGATGAGCAGGGATGAGAGGCATCTCAACAGCAAACATGTGTGGACTGAAGAGTGAGGGCCATCTTGGGTGCCCCCCCACAATTTCCACCCTGGGCTTTGACATTTTATGGGCACAACCCTGACTTGACAGAAATTGTTCTGGAGATCCTTATAAAATCAGTGATCAAAAGATAAATTAAACCGATTTATTAAAAAAATCAGCAACATTATATCTCTTTTAGTCCCAAATTTGTACACTGAGAATTATAGCCACAAGACACATATACTTGTGTGGGAGTGACATAGAATCATGGTCCCCCAAGGACGTCGTGCTATATCTCCTGTGACTCCGTTGCGGGATGAGCAAAAGGGACTTTGCAAATATGATTACGGTGAGGATCTTGAGATGGGGAGATTATCCTGGATTATCTGGGCAGGCCTAGAGTAATCACAAGGATTCTTGTGAAGGGGAGGCAAGAGTGTCAAAGTCAGAGAGAGATTGGAAGCCTCAGTGGGGCTGGAGGAGGGGGCCTGACTCCCAGAAAGGTGAGTGACTTCTATGTTCTTGAAGAGGGAAGGAAATGAATTCTCCCTGCAAACTTCCGGAAAGAACACAGCCTTGCTAACACTTTAATTTTAGCCCAGAGAGACTTCTGACTTATAGGAATATAAGTGTGTGTTGTTTTACACAGGTAAATCAGTGGTCATTTGTTACAGCAGCAATAAGAAACATGTGTGTGAGTGATATGTGTTTGTGTATACCTGTTGTCCAGAGCTCCAACGCTGTTGCTTTTGCCTCGCTTAAGAGTCTAAATGGGGTGGGTGCGCCTGGGTGGCTCAGCGGGACAGCGGGCGAAGCATCTGCCTGCAGCTCAGGTCATGATCCCAGGATCCTGGGGTCAAACCTGGCATCCATCTCCCCGCTCAGTCTGCTTCTCCCTCTCCCCCTGCAGCGCCCCCGTACATGCGCGCGTGCACACGCTCTCTCTCTCTCTCTCTCAAATAAGTAAATACAACCTTTAAGTTAAAAAAGTCTAAAGGGAGACACAGATAATAATGAACCATACACAGATGATTACATACTCACAACAATGGGGTATTAAGGAGAAGGACATCCACTTAACCCTTAACACCCATGTTTTCCTTGTCAAGGATGAAGGACTTGACATACACACACACCCTTTTCCCAGTGGGTCCAAAATTATCAATACAGACATAGTTATCTGCCTATATTTGAGGAGATTTGATTTTGTATCATGTATATAAATTCAAAAAATAACTCTCTGGAAGAGAAGTAAGATCATGGGTGTTTTTAAACACACCACCTGATTTCTGACTACAGCTTCCTTACATCTATATTAGCAATGCACAAATGGAGAGGATTCAAACATGTTTTATTAAAGCAAAAAAGTTAATGTTAGAGATGTCAAAAATAAACTTCTGAACCTAGTAAAATCTTAGGAGATTTTAGTAATTTGGACTATTTCAGTCTCAAAGATGAAACATCACCCAAATCCCCACATATTGTCCCCCTATTTTAGAGTTCTGTGCTGATGGATACAATTAATCTCCTTTCAGTCCAAGATATTTCACTTTTAAGTAGTCAAAATATTTGTGCTTATGTCTTTTACAAGACTTAAAAAATAGACTCCTTCCCCTCCTTTACTCATTTCAGCGTAACTGTTTCAAAAACAATAATTACATTGGTTAAGTGTTTCCCCATTATATCTAAATCATCATGATTTCTTTTATTGTCAAAAATAAAACCACCTCCCTCACTGCCAATGATTCATATTCTTCCAGGAAAAGATTACCCCCAAATTCTGCTACTTAGATAGTGCATATTAAAGATAACAAAACAATGAATATTGATATAGCCGTCAGTTGGCATACTCAAAAAAACATTGAAATTATACTTAAAATCACAACCAATCTGTACTACTTAATCATGGGTTGTAGGTTGTTGTTGTTTTTCCTGGCACAATTGATTCTTTGTTGCATAATAAGAAATGTGCAGAAAATTCATTTGAACCATTTATCATAGCTTCCTTCAAGTATTATTTTTTAATATGCTCTTCCAGGAGAATATGTGGTGAAGACCACAGAAGACAAATATTCAAAGTGGGTTTTTTAAAATAGTTTTCTTGAAAAAGGGACTAGCATTGGAAATATGCATCTTTTAAAAATATGTTGATATTTTAGTCAGAAAGTCTGAGGTTAATCTTATTTTCCCCCAAGAGTTTATGATAAAAAGATAACTATCTTCATAATTTTTCTGGTTTGACAAGAATTGGATTTGCATTCCAAAATTATGTTAAGGAAGAAATGCCCTTTAAAGAATTTAATCTAGAGAAATAAATGAAAAAATTGAAACTCAAACAGTTGATTTAATTCAAGATAGATACATGTAATCTTCCTTCTCTTAAGGATAGGATCACTTAATAGATCTCAGATGTTTTATAATACCCATTTATAATGACTATATTCAGTAATAGTATTAAGATTTCAGTTATGCCCATGGTATTCTAAAGAAACTAAAAATTTTAACATTTCATAGATGAAGAATATTTCGGCATTCCCTAAAAGTCTTAAATGCATTCTGTACCAAATATGCCTGAGAAATTCTTGATATAAAATCTTGATTAGATATTTTTACTACAGGACTTATCAGAGCCTTAAAAATGTTAATGAGTATAGTACATTTCCAAAAAAAAAGTTAAGATGTAGCATGCAGTGCTTCCTCAGCTAGGAAAATCAGTCCTGGTTCTCTTCACCCTATAATTCTGACCTCTTGCTTCAGGTAAGGTGTCTAAGTTGAAATGAAGTTACTCCCAAGTATACCCAAATTCTCTAGGAGAATCTGTTAGTTTTGTTCTCTCTTCCTACCAAGAACCCTAGAAGCTGAGGATATTCATTGAATTGAATTGTGGATTTAAACTGAAATTAACTTTGATGATTTATGGACTTACCAGCATTCATTCATCCTTATGAGGATTGAATCCCTATTTTTAGAGGTACACTTCTGCTCTAATCACCTTATTCACCCTATCAATGAGAGAGGATTCCCACCCTTGGGTTATGGGGATGGCTGAAGACATGACACACAACACTGGACAGAGGAGCTTGGCATTTCTTAGTCACACATCGTCACAGCCATCTGGAGAAGGACATGGACGGCCACATAAGGCCACATGGAGGTTGCACAGAGAACCGAGTGCCCAGAGACAGGAGGAGGCAGGCTTTGTAGCCTCAAGGGAGTAGTGTGCCCTTTCATTTCTTGCAGGGGGATGTGATTAGTTCATTTGAATAATTCCACAGGCTGGTAGGGATCTAAAATCCACCCCTCGGGGATAAGCAAGAACTGTACTCGGTCCCCTTGAAAAAAATTGTTGTTTGGCTGGGGGCCTTCCCTACACAGCAGCCCGGGGAAGGGGTCTTGTGGGGTCAGCTATTCCAGGCCCACCTGGTTTCAGATGTCAGGGAGCACATCATATCACGTGCTATTTTAGACTTCACACCCCTCCCTCTTTCACCCCCACTCGGTACATGTGGTTTAGGTAAGTCCTATCCAATCCCTAGTATCAGATAAGGGAGTCTGAACTAGGTTTGCATTTACCATGGCCCCATCCATGGAGATTAATGAGGATTGAGTTTATTGCCCAACTCATGCCAATGTAAGCCAAGCTAAGGAGTTTTGAATGGGGAGGAAAGAAATGTGCAGTTTTCTATGCAGCCGCTAGCCTTGACAGTGATGGGAGCCAGATGCTCTCAGGAGCCACGATGCAGGGTCTGATAAGGTAGCCAACAGGGACAGAACAGGGCCGAGAAATGGCAACGGATAATCTTCCCACCTCACCTGATCTGGATCCAGTCATGCCTGATGCCTTTCTTCCTCTGGTCTTTCTCCGTATATGAAACATCCCTTCTCCATTTTATGATTGAGGTGATTTGAGTTGAATTTTGTCACTTACATTTTTAATAGTTCTGATTGATATATGAACTTATTGAATAATGCCTGTCAGCCATGCTGAATGATTTTGGTAAGGACCACTTCTGCGAAGTTACCTCAGGCGGTATTCTGGAACTTGGCAATTTCTTCCTTCATGACCTAAACTAAATTACGGCTCTCTTTCAAAGTCACTTCGGTGGATAACTCTTCATGCACTGTTATTGTTATCCAAGATGGATCAGCATTTCTACTACTATATGGTAAGCGATCTTTGATGGCCATGTGCACAAAAATAAGAACACAATGAAAAAGAAATGAAGGGTAATTATTATCATGGCATGAGTCTATTTTAGAAGACAGAAATTGATTTGGTCAATTCAGAGTCAATCTATCTCAATCTATTTATAATTTGAATAAATATTACAAAACCTTTTAAAGAACCCTCATCTCAATGATAGGAAATTAGAAATTAATTTTTAAACTCAGAGCAAGCAGTCGGCACATTTTGTTAATAAAGAAGAAAGACATGCTCTAAGAGGGGAGGGCAAATAAATGTGACGATTATGGCTCAATGAATAACTTTGAAACATAAGGAAATCAAATGGTAGAACTTGTGCCTCTTAACTTTTAATATTTTCTTAAGGAAAACGTTAGGGGAAATATCAATAGCATTTACACACTCTTTGATAATTTTCATCCAGATAAATCCTGCAACCCATCGCCACTCAGCAGTGATTTGCAGCAGCCAAGCTGCTGTTAACATTTACACTTGCTTGATGAGAAAATGCTGAAATACTCAGAAGTACACTTATTAAGTAAGAGAAATGACAGTGCACACCGCCTGTCTCCAAATGTTGACAAGGGACACAGAAGTAAAGGAAGCAAGTGCTTCCGAAATGCTAAGTCACCCATGAAAAGAGAAGGAAGCCAGCTTTTTAATGTTTTTTGACTAATCCTCATCAATGACTGTTTATCTATCATGACTATGTTTTCTAAATATAAAAGGAAAAATATGCTATTGGAAAGCGATGGAGAGGAATTTGAATGTAGAGTCACATCATCTGTGATCTCTATTATTGGCCAATAAGACGCTTCAGCGCGTGAATTAGTCACGCATGCCCATTTGCCTCTGGTGACTGTGGGCACGGAGGCAGTCATGTAAGTAATGTATTTATTTTTTTTTTAAGATTTTATTTATTTATTTGACAGAGAGATCACAAGTAGACGGAGAGGCAGGCAGAGAGAGAGAGAGAGAGAGAGAGAGAGAGGGAAGCAGGCTCCCCGCCAAGCAGAGAGCCCGACGCGGGGATCGATCCCAGGACCCTGAGATCATGACCTGAGCCAAAGGCAGCGGCCTAACCCACTGAGCCACCCAGGCGCCCATAAGTAATGTATTTATCTGCTAATTTAGTCACTTAGTTGATATAAGAGAATTTTACAGGAAGGCATTAAAGCTACTTGGAAATACTTTTTCAATGCACAGGAATATTTGCAATAAATACAGCATATAAAACTTTCTAAATACATTTGAAGTATCAGAAGACTAATTCATTATAGCACTATAAGAGTGGATCAAGGTGGAGAGGAGTGTGATTTCTTTAAAGTGCTACCTATAGGCATAAGTTGTATACTTCATGTGATCCCAAGAGCTGTAGTACAGGGGGAAGGATGGGAATGTTCCAAATGTGCTTCTGCTGGGCTGTGTCTGCGTTTTTTTCACTTGCTGCATTGGAGACTCAGAAGGTGGAGGTTTAACAGGCTGAGAGGGAGAAGACGTGGCGTATGGAATTCCTTGCTAATGCCCTGGGAAGTCCATCTCCCATCAACCAAGCTTTGAGTGATTGTTTTGTCCCTTTACAAGCTGGAATTTCATAAAATATACTAACCCTATTTCCCTTTGAGTACAGATGTTAGTCTGGTGTTGTATCCAGTAGGCATATTCTTAAAAATCCTCTGGTTTCATGAGCTTTTAAGGCAGTATTTGTAAGATAATATGTGAAGATACACCTGCTGTATGAAGCATGGCTGGATTGTTTCAAGGGTAGAGCCGATGGGAAGATACCGTTTATGGGTTGGATTGCTATATTTTTATTACAACATACATACAGTATAAAAGAGGCAACATTTAAGAGTAACACTGTGTTTCTTCAGTCTCTCAGAAGACGATTTCATTTTATGTTTTTGTTGTGGATAAGATTGGCACATTTAATTTTTTCTGTCAGTATTTCTCTTGGATTAACTTTTATATTTTTCTCAAGTCAGGCTATGGTCAACTTGGAATCAGAGCCGAGAGTCTTTCCGTGTTTAAGTGTAGATCAGTATTACCATGGTACAAATGGCTTTCACCGTGCTTGGTTATGTTGAAGCTGCAGATAAAGGCATATGCCAGATCTATGGATTTGCGAGGGCTCCCTCTGCCTAATCATCTGCACGTTGCTTTTGTTTCTTAGGTCTCATAATATAGAGAACAGAGCCAAATTCTCTTTAAAATCAAAGGTAGATAACTGAGACGTGAGGCCAGTTACATGTCATACTGTGTTATTTCCTAACCACTCAGTACATTTGAAATGATAATAGTATTGGCAGTAGTAAATGAATTTTTAAGAAAACGTCCACCGGTAGGCCACAATGAAAAAGTTATATGACAGTACTGAATATTGTGATTACAAATGAGAAAACACAGCAAAGTTACTAAACTCAGAACACACGGAAAATATCATTGGCTATGCATTGTTCCTGCTACGTTTTGGACCATCAAAGATAGAAAATGCAAGAAGATACTAAAGATATTCTAAGAATCAGAAAGTCCATTAGTTACATCACCCACCAAGGGTCACCTCCAAATGGGTGACTTCTCTGAATGAATCACCCAGGAATAAGCTCTCTGCATCCTCACTGTCAGCTCCAAAGGTGGATTTTCATTTTCATTTCTACAAACCAGCCCTGGATTCTGCCTTAAGACTGCAGAATCCAGAGCTGTTTAAGCTTCTAGCCTACCTCCTAACTCTGTGGATTTCAAACTCAAGCCTGGGACATCAACCCTTGCCTTAGTTACCAGCCTATTTGGTCTGCTGGACATAATTCAGACTTGCAGCATCTCACAGTGTCACATAAGCCAATTCCTAAATCAGTCCATCAACCAATCACTCTCTCTCTGTCTCTCTCTCTCACTCAATCTGCTCTCACTATCATAACAAAATGTCTTAACTGGGTGGCTTAAACAACAGAAAATTTACTTCTCACAGTTCTGGGGTCTGGGAAGTCCAAGATCAAGGTTCTAGAAAGGTTCTCCTGGGGAAGACTCTTCCTGGCTTGTAGATAAATGATACCTACACTCAGTGCCCTCACTTGGAGAGAGGAAGAGAAAGCAAACTTTCAGGTGTCTCCTCTTTTAAGGGCACTAATCCCATCTTGAGGACCCTAACCTCTTGACCTCACTGAAACCCAGTAATCTTCCCAAATCCCCATCTCCAAATATTATCATATTGGGGGTTAGGGCTTCATCATATGAATATGGGAGGGATGCAATTCAATCTGTAGTGTTTATCAATCTTTTTATCATCTGTCTGTCTATAGATACATACCCCATTGGTTCTGTTTCTCTGGAGAAAACCAATGGAGCATCCTGGCATCTAATGTCCAAATGGCTCCCTCTGACCAAACCCTATTTTCAGGTCCCTCACGGCTCACTGCCATTTCAGCTCTTCCTCATCTGCAGGGAGACCTCTAATCCTTGGGCCTCTTGATGCATACCAACCAACAGGCCCCTCTTAGCTTCAGTTTCAACTCAGCTGAACACTTGATGCCACCTTTGGAATTTCCTCAGAAGCCATCCCTCGTGTAGAGGTGCCCGGGTGGCACAGTCAGTTGATCTTCCCACTCTTGGTTTCAGCTCAGGTCCTGATCTCAGGCTCCTGAGACTGAGCCCCATGTTGGGCTCTGAGCTCAGTGTGGAGCCTGCTTCAGATTCCTTCTCCCTCTGTTCCTCCCACACATGAGCTCGCGCGTTCTCTCTCTCAAATAATAAATAAATCTTTTTAAAAAGAAAGAAAGAAAGAAAGAAAGAAAGAAAGAAAGAAAGGAAAGGAAGCCATCCCTTGTGTTACCTCAGTCTTTAATCATGGAGGTTACCAACGGCCTTCATTTGCCCCGCCTATCAATACTTTTCTCACCTAAGATCTTTGTGTCTTTTGACTCTACTAATTCGGTGGGTGACTCCGTATACCTTGCCATCTTGTTTGCTGCACACATGAGGAATATGTCAGGATGATTTCTACCACAGGAAGGTCACAGGTCTCCCCATTTTATTTTACTTGGTATCTGGTCAGTAGTAAATGCTCACTGAACAAATAAGCCCTCTCACAAAGAAAAATTCTCTGCCGGCTGCTGATGGCTGTCAAATGATGGGAAGATATGGGTTATTGACATTAACATAGAAAGTGGAGGACACATTGAGGTAGAGGAATTGAGTTCACAATAACGCTCCTTTAATCTTCAATGAGTGGCAGCAAAAAGTTCAGTCAGCCCACAGGAATGATGGTGCAGAGATGCTGTCCCCTCCATTCTGTCCTGCAAATGAAGCAAAAGATCTGTGAGCTTTCCTGTAGAATACATCTTGTAGTTAAAGTAGTCTTTAAAATACATTCTCAATGAACACGATGTCCAGTGACACAGGCCGGTCAGAGGAAAGCATCCCTGATAGGCACAGCAGGCCTCAGTTGGACTTCTGATTCTAGCTAATTTGCTGTGTTTTCTAAGGGAAGTTAGTTAACTTCCGTAAAATTCAATGTCATTACTTGTGAAGGGATTGGATATGATCATCTCTAAGGTCTCTGAGAGCTCTAAATTTCTATTCTAGTCTAATGAGATTTAAATTTTTAAAGGCCTTACTTCTTACTTTTTTAAAAATGTAAAATTACCAGGCAGCACTTTCCCTTGCCAAAAAGAAGCTACTTTGTCAGCATTTCAGGATGCTTAGGCGTAAACCTTTATGTCCTCTACTACAAAAAATTGGTAATTTTGCAATGATTTTACTGCTTTTAGTCTTCCTAAAGTCTATGTCATACTATTTGTTATTTTAGTGAGACTAGTAATAAACAATATAAACTAAATCTTTAGAGTTGGAATATATTTTGCCTGGTTTTTTTTCCTCGTAAATGGGATGTTACAGTATTTTATGCCACATTATCGTATCAAACTCAAAACAATGCAACTGCAGTTATAGGATATCTACTAACATCTTGTATTTATAAAAGCAATTTAAACTTATGCTGAGAATGATGTTCATTCACTTTACCATTTTAAGATTCTCAAATGAAGATTGACATACTAACATTGTTAATATATGGTACATTTCAGTGTTTCCTGTTCGATTTATAGCATAACATACTACAAAAAATTCTCAGTACAAATAAGAGTATTTCCAATCCTTAATCAACAGTTATTACAAGCAATATTTAATGTGGTCATATTAGACGAGTATGTTGAAATTAACATTTTGCAAGCCAGTAACCAGAGCAGAATATGAAATATCACATAAAATGAACTAAATTTAATTTTTCTTTTATTTTTTTCCTACCTGTCAAATAAAGGGCTTAGGTTAGATGACTCAAGATAGAACATTTTTTGACTCCATGAGGAAAGGATGGTAATTAATGAGTGATAGTGGGGTTTAAAGAAAACCCTGAAAGTGTCACAGGTGAAGAAATAGACAGGAAGTACAGCTTAGATATGTCCTGATTCATGTTTTGTTTAAATGATAGAGTTAAAATGAAAATTAAAACTCTACATTCATAGTCCTATATTTTAACTACTAGCTAAAGGTGGCTATTAAAATTTAATTTTAAATAGATTTAAATTAGATAAAATTTAAAATTCATCTCCTTAGTCTCACTAAACACATTTCAAGTGCCCAGTAGCCATATGTGGCTACTGCATTAAACAGTTCAGATATGGAACATTTCTACCCTAACAGAAAGTTCTGTTGGTCACCAGTGAGTCTGGATAATAATAAAAATGGGGACAGAGAAATTCAATGCCTATTTGATTGTAATATGGACTACATCTTGCTTACGATAGAAATTACTTTTGACTTTATTTTAAAAGATATAATGAAATATGTTTGCCAAAGAAATAAGAATAAGATCTGTATTCTTCTTCATGCATGCAGAGAAAAAAGAAGGCAGTGTGGAGAATTATCACCCCAAATAAAAGTCGCAGAAGGAGAAAAATTATGGGAGAAACGGTGTACATGTTAAAATTGGATTCAGCTACAGGAAACATGCACGCACACAAACTCACACTACACATATTGATTTACATAAGGAAGGTGTTTATTTTGTGCTCATGTTAATCACATAAATGTCCAAAAAAGTCCAGAACTGGTATGGTCACATGATTCAGTGCTATCCTGAGAGACTATCCAACTCACCATTCAGCCATCCCTAGGGTATGGTCTTTATCCTCATGGTCCAAGGAGGCATCCATATACTGGGCACAATGATGATGGAAGGGACAAGAAGAGGAAAGGGCATCCCCAACTGTATTCTAAGGAAGACTCTGGTAGACTGGATATACATTATATCCCATTGGCCAAAATTTAGTCACATACTCACACTTAACTCCAGAATGACTAAGACACATAATATTTATTCCAGTCGGCCTTGTGCCACCCAAGAAGTCCATTCACTCAGAAGAAAGGGAGAAGAGATACTTAACATTGACATGGATAATCAACACAAAATAAAATGTTTTTTATAAAGCCCAAGATATATCAGTAATTAGAATAAATATTAATGGATTAAACTTTTATATGAAAAGATAAAAACTGTGACTATATTTTCTAATCTAACTATAAGCTCCTTGCAAGAAATATGCATAGAACAAAAACATACAGAAAAGGTGAAAATGAACAAATGCTTTGCAAATAACGATTAAAAGAAAGATATTCTAGTAATATGAAAATTAGACAAAATAATATTAAAGGCAAAAGGCATTAATGGGGATCAAAGAAACACAGAATCCTCCATGAAACAGAAAAAATAGGGGCTTGTATGCCCCTAAGCACACAGCCTCAAAATCCATAAAGAAAAACAAGGATTTATTAGCAGAACTGATAATTCCACAGTAAGAGTGGATAATTTTCATACAACTGTAACAGAAACTGATTAAACCAAAAAAAGGTTTATGTTCAAAAATAAGTCTGTTCTGTACATGTATAGACATCCTGCATACAAGAAACATTAAATATGTCTTCTTTCATTTGACCAGTTTTCCCACCAATGTCCTTATTCTGTGTAGTGTCCAATTCAGGAGACCACACTTAGTCATTGTTGCTCCACAGTCTTCAGTCTGTGATGGTTTCTCAGCCTTTCCTTGTCTTTCATGAACACCACACTATGGGAGAGTGCCAGTTAGTTATTTTATAGCATATCTCTCAGTATTGTCTGATATTTTCTCATAATCAGATAGAGTTTATGCATTTTTGGCAAGAATACCAGCTACGTTGTGCCCCTTTCGGTACATCCCATCAGAGAGAACATAATGCCCATATGTCTTATTACTGTGGGTGTTAACTTCAATCACTTGCTTACTCTGCTGTCTGCTTTACCATAACCAAAAAAAAAAAAAAATTAGTTTTATAGGAAGCTGCTCTCAAGTCCTCAAAAAGCAAATAATTTGTACTCACTTGAAATTCAAAGTAGACAAAGACAATACAAAAACAGGGATCATTTTAGATAAAGCTCCTTTGTGAATATAGAGAAATTCTAAATAAAATATTATTAAGTTGAATTCAGTATTTTATATCTATATACATATATATTTTTTAATATCTATTTAAGTAATCCCTGCACCTAGTGTGGGCTCAAACTCACTGATGACCCCAAGATCAAAAGTCACATGCTCCACCAGCCACCCAGGTACCCAGTATGTATATATTTTTAAATATGTAACAACTAATAGTCTACTTCCCATAATTTTAAGGCTATTTCAACATAAAAAATGGGTTGATTGAATAAACTATATTAATTGATTAAAGGAGAGATCTTTTTACTTCAGTAGGTAATAAAATAGCATGCGCTAAAATCAATGCACATTCATGACAAAAGCAAAGAAAAATTTAGCAAACTCGGAATAAAAGAGTACTCTACCTAAGCTGATAAAAGTCATTATCTCAAAAATCACCATAGATACAGGCAAAAAAAAAATTAGATTCCCATTGGGATAGGAACAGGGCAAAGATGTTCTCTACTGCCATTTCTCCAACTGGATATGGAAAATAAACCATGCATGTGAAACTTAAAAAGAAAGAGACAAATCTGCCTTTAATTGCAGGCAATATTATTTTTCACACTGAAAAATCAAGAATCTGCATACTACTTGAATTAATGAGCTCATCAAATTTCCTAGATAAAAAAATCAGCATCTAACTCAATAATATCCTAATAACAAGCAATTAGAAATAAAAAGAAGTAAGATTACATGAGCCGTGACAGCCACTACATCTATTAGAAGTTATTCAATGCTATTTCTGGTATCTTGGAAAGGTGCATCAAATGCGTATTTTGGTCAAAGAGCAAGTGCCCTAATGTTAAAATCAATATATAACCACAGTGGAGACAAAGCCAAATATGACACCACAGATGAACTCCTAGAATACAAGAATAAATCTGAAACATGATGAAATATATAAATTTTACTATAGTTTTATTATTTAAAAGTTGTGTTGTCAAAATTATTTTTTAAATTTCATAGCGCAGGAAATATCATTTCTTGATAATTTCATCTGCTAGAATGTTTGGGCATTCATTCTGATCATAGTTGCTTCAGGAGAAAAACTCCCTAAAGGGAGTTAAATACCTAAAATTTAGAGTTCTTTGTTTCCTTCATTTCAATTTTTGGATATTATACACCGAACAATTGCACAAAGATTAGAATTATCATATAATTTCTAACATTCTGCATTGTGTTATTTAAATTGTATAAACCACTGTCAGTTCAAAAAGTACTGAATACTATTTCTTATGTAGCTAACAAACTCTGTTAATATTCAAATTTCATTATCAGATTCTAGTTTAATTCTCAAATTTATTGTTTTGCATATTTAAGTTTATAACAGTGTTTTCATGATATTAACATTTTAGTCATTATTAGTTGCTGCAGCATTCTACTTTTGCAATAATAAACATTTTCATTTCAAAATAACAGATTTTCACCACAAAAACAACATAAGGAGAATTTTTGCTCTGAATAGCATCTAGAATATTTATGCATATTTGTAAATGAACATTCAGATATTCACAATAAATCCAAATAACATGTCTTACTTGTATTACTGATGTTGAAACTTTGTTTAAATATGAAAGAAACCCTGGGATCACAAAATTACTGATCGTACTCAAGTTCAGGGATGCTAGAAATTACACTGAAGTTGGCCTGCAGCTACTTAATGTTCTAAAGACCAAGGTTGAAGCCACACTAAATATCTGGTTTGGTCCAAATATCAAAGCCAAACAAAATCTCCATATAGCTCGAACAGCTAGGAATAAATCTAGCAGAAATTATAATACCGTGTTGAATAATATAAATAAGGACTTATGTAAATGGAACTAAATCATGCTCGTGGTTGAAAGTTACAATATTATAAAAATAAAATTCTTTCAAAATAATTACTAATTTCAACTCAATTCCAAGTGAAATTCCAATTTTTTTCATAAAACTTGACAGTCTTATCCTGAAATTCACATGGAAGAACAATGAAACAAAATTAAACTTAAAAAAGAACAATTGGGGCACTTGGGTGGCTCAGTGGGTTAAAGCCTCTGCCTTCAGCTCAGGTCATGATCCCAGGGTCCTGGAATCGAGCCCCACATCAGGCTCTCTGCTCAGCGGGGAGCCTGCTTCCCCCCTCTCTCTGCCTGCCCCTCTGCCTACTTGTGATCTCTGTCTGTCAAATAAATAAATAAAATCTTTAAAAAAAAATAAAAATAAAAAAGAACAATTGAGAAGACAAAACAGACCCATGTATGTTTAGAAACTTGATAACATGACTAAAGGGGTATTAAAAATAAGTGAAGAGGGTGTTCATCAGTAAATTTTACTGTGAGAACAGATTTTGTCGTACATAATTAAAATAAGAGATATACCTAATGTTTCATTCTAAATGAATCAAAGACCAACTCCATAAAGCTTTTCAAAGAAGGCATAATAGAATACCTTTATGGCAACAAGGGTAGGAAAAGAGTTCTTAAACATGATTCAAAATTTGGGGCACTTGGGTGGCTCAGTTGGTTAAGCGTCTGACTATTCATGTTGGCTGAGGTCATGATCTCAGGGTTGTGAGATTGAGCCCCAAGATGGGCGCTGCACTGGGTGTGGAACATGTTTAAGATTCTCTCTCCCTCTGCCTCTCTCCCCCACCTCTCTCTCTCTAAAAATATAAAATAAAAAATAAAAAAACCCGCATGATTCAGAAGTTCAAAACATCAAAGGGAAGATCAGTGAATTTGAGTACATTAAACTTTTAACCCCTCAACTATGGAGACCATACAGGAATGAAAAAAACCAGTTACCAATTGGGAAAGACTATTTGCAAGCCATGTAACTGACAGTGATTAGTTGTGAGAATATGTAAAGGGGTCCTACTAATTAATAAGGAAATAGTCAAACAGCCAAAAAAGTGAGAAAAGGATATAAATATATAATCCAGTGACTAATGTCCAAAAAATGTATGAAAAGATACTCCAACTCATTTTTAAGTAGGGGAATAAAAAACGGTAGTAAAATATTACTTCATACCCATCAGACTGACAAGTCAAATATTTGATATCAACCATTAATGAGGTAGTGAGAAAGTGGGGAACTTTTATACACCGCCCAAAGTGTAGTTATACAGATAACCAGGAGGGCAGCAGGGAAGTATCCTAGTCAAGTTGTAGATCTGCCCAACAATTCAATGTTTAGGTATATATTCTTCTAGGGAAACCTTAGCACATGTGGCAAGCAGACATATGGTGGGACATTCATGTTCATAAAAAATCAGACACGGGCTTAAATGCTCATCAAATAAAATGTGATGTCTCCCTCAAAAGCATAATATACTGTCCTTAAAAATGAATGAACTGGGGCGCCTGGGTGGCTCAGTGGGTTAAAGCCTCTGCCTTCGGCTCAGGTCATGATCCCAGGATCCTGGGATCGAGCCCCACATTGGGCTCTCTGCTCAGCGGGGAGCCTGCTTCCTCCTCTCTCTCTGCCTGCCTCTCTGCCTACTTGTGATCTCTGTCTGTCAAATAAATAAATAAATAAAATCTTAAAAAAAAATGAATGAACTAGGGATACATGTGTTAACATGGTGAAAAGTCAAAAATAGAATAGTGAGAAATAAAGGCAAGCTAAATAGTGATATTCACAGTCTCAGACTATTTGTATAAATAACTGGAGATACACAGAACATTCCATAGTACTCATGCATAAATCCTTGTGCAGTGATAGTTTAAGTGTGTACATGAAATTTACAAATGTCTACTTGGGGGGATATGAATGGCAGGAAGGGAAGCCATCTCGAAAGAGTAGCCAAAACACGCCAGTTCTTTCCCTAATCTTTTTTTTTTTTTGAAAAATGTAAATCTATCAAATTGTTAAAGATTTGATAGAGCTCAGCAATATTTTCTTATGGGATGATTTTATTGTTTACATACTTTTCTATGTATCTCAAAAATTTTGCTGATAGAAATGGAGGTTGTACCATGTTCCTTGAACAAAAAAAATAATTGATCCAGAACTAATGTAGCTGTCATAGAAAACACAGATGCAAGACAAAATATGTAAGATAAAAAAGTAAAATAAGATAAAAGGAACTGTAGCAAGCACTGCACAGTTTTCCTTCAATACAGCTATAAAATGCCACCTGCAATTAATAAAGAAGGACACACAGGAGTGACATACAGCTCGCTGCGTTATGATCCTATCAGCAAAGAGGAGGTAAAGTCATTTCTGTTGTATGTTCAGGGGAAAAAAATCCTATCAAAAATAAAGTCCTCTTGCTCCAAATTAAAATAACAAGACCATGGTGTGGCTAACAGCAAAGATGAGAAAGCGATTCCTCTGAAATTTGCAAACCGCCAAAATTATGTATGATTATGGAGTCGTATGCACTTAAGACACATAGACTTTATTTTTAAGAGTAGAAATTAGAAGTTAAAATTGATTTATTCTGCGAAGAGCATGATGTTTTAGATAAATAATCTTGAGTCATTGAAATGGCTGATCACGAAGATTTTCATTTACCAAAGTCATTTGTTTTGCAGGTAACTATGATCGTTTTCTCCAGACTTTCAATGGCGTAAGTTTCAATATGAGCTTGTGCCAACCTCTCCTCTACTTATAAATCTCATGTACCCTTTTGCTACTTAGCATCACGAATACCTATTTGTAAACAAAATGATGATACATGATGATAGCCAAAGGGCAGAGCTTTACCTGGACAGAGATTCATCATTTTTTAATGTAGCACAGCTTGAAGCATGCACTACCATCAAGCACTTGGAAAGGTTCTTGCCAGAGATTGATGACCTGAACAATTACTGAAACTTAATATATAGCATCAATAGCTCAGGCAGATATCGCACACAACAGACGTACGGCTTTCGTTCTTGCTCACACTTATCTTTGACCGGGTTATATCAATATTTTGACCAGAGAACATGTTAGAGAGAGCTGCCGTCTTACTCTGTATTCCTAGTTACATGCTCTTATGATTTGGTATTAGCAAATGCCGCTGCAAAAATAATTCCCTTGCACAGACACCCAGAGGCAGGATTGCTGGATCACACGGTAGTTCTGTTTTTAATGTCTTGAGGAACCTCCATACTGTTTTCCAAAGCGGCTGCACTATTTTACATTCCTCACCAATAGTGTTGCCACGGTTCCAATTTCTCCACATCGTCCAGTTGAAATCAGGTTCTCGGAGAGGTACCTGCACTGCCATGTTCGTTGCAGCATTATTTGCAATAACCAATGCAGGGAAACAACCTCAATGGCCATTGACAGATGGCTGGTAAGTAAAACGTGGCATATACATGCAATGGAGTATCGGTTAGTCTGGAAGAAGGAAATCGTGCAGTATGCAACAACAGGATGAATCTAGACAACCTGAAGCTAAATGAGATAGGCCAGTCACGGCAGGACAGATAGGGCACAGTTCAACTTCTGTGAGATACTAGAATACTCAGGTTCATAGAAGCAGTGGGGAGAAGACTGGTTGCCGGTTAAGGAAAACGTGGAGCTGTTCAACTACTATGATGTTTCATTTGTGTTGGGTACTTCAGAATTTGTTAAGAGGGTAGGTCTCGTTTTCTTATCACAATTTCAAAAATTCATTCACCTGTAAATCAACTATAAAATATTATGTAAAAAATATGTGGGTATATTGAGATGATATTTTATTGACTATATGACACATGGAAAATCCCAGATGGAAATCTAGGAAGAAAATAACATGATCCTGGTCATGTATCTATTTAATGTCAAACATATCCCCCCAAACCCATGATATATTTAATTTAGGTCACCTATAATATACATCTATGAAACAAATGTGTCAAAGAATGTCATTTTCTGGGTTTCCTCTGTTTTTTCCCCTCCAGAAAATTCTTTATTTCCTAAAACTAATATTTTATTAGTTTGTTTGATGAAAATATATTTTGCCGGAACGTGCCTCTATTTGGACTAAAAAAGATTTTTCTATGTGTACAATGTAGCCAATTTCAATAATTTCACTGAGAAGTATTAGAAATGATGGCATGATCCTTGTGAACACATCGTTATAAAGACACAGTTTCTGTAATACTTCGGAAGTGGCCGAGTTGTCAATGTGAACACCATGGTTGATTCGCACTCATTTCACAACTTACTATTTACATCGTTTTTAAAGCTCCTTGACTGTACATAAAATTCAAAACTACAGTTGAATAAAATACAAATCAGTGAGTGATTTTTTAAATTTAAGTTTTGTTGTGAGCATTACCAACCATGGCAGGCCATTAACAAGGTTCTTTCTTTATTAGCGAATTAATGATAGAAGGACAACCAGTGTAAACTATTCCGCAGGCAGGCCGATAATGAAAACATAGTGAAAGCAGGAAAGCTTGCCAACTACTGATGGGACTCAGGAGAAATTCCTTAACAGATGTTTCCCTGAGCAAATATATACTTTGCCTACTCTGATTATGATGGTCTTGAGAATTCGTGATTTGATTCAACATTCAGCAGCTCTTCAGCAGGCTCATAAAAATATGATTTTTACAAAGAGTATATTCTATTTTTTTTCCCAAGAACCAACACATAACATATTTATGGTCCTCAGTCCCATATGGTGAAGCGGTGGTCCAACAGCACTGTTTATAACCTATAATTAAGATTGTGTCAGTATTTTATTATGAAGGAAAGGAGGCAAAGCCTTTTTGTTTTGTTTTGTTTGTTTTCCTTTTATAAGCTTCTTTTAGCTGAGCACCCAGTGGCTGCATCTGGGGGGTCCTTATCCACCAAGAATCTGTTCCAAGACCCCCAGGGGAAGCCTGAAATGACAGGACCCAAACCTGTATATACTCATGTTTTTTCCTGTCCGTGCATACCTGTGATAAAATTGCTTATAAATAAGCACAGTAAGAGATTAACAACAATATAATAGAATGATGACAGTATACTTTAATAAAATCTATGTCAGTGTGGTCTCTCTCTCTCAAAATACCTTGTACTCACCCTTCAACTTGTGATGACGCGAGATGATAAAATGCCAGGTGATGAGATGCGGTGAAGGTGTAGATGTAGGCGTTGTGACTTGACATTAGGTTTCTTTTTGACCTTCTTGATGATAAGTCAGGAGGATGGCCTGTTTCTGGACCATGGTTGACCACAGGCAAAGGAAACTGCGGGAAACAGAAGGGAGGAGGACTGACGAGGACTGTCATCTCTGACCTCCGTTCGCCACCCCGTAAGAATTTCTGATGTGTTGCTCTTGACCGAATGATTTGTGAACAGTTTTAAGAGGGTTTTGTTTGTTTTTGTTTTTGTTTGTTTGTTTGTTTGTTTTTGGAAAACTGGGAGACTGCTCCTGACAGTCCAAACTTTCAGGTGCACGCCTACTCATTATAATATTCTGGAGACTTCCTTCCGGAATGAGCATTAGCAGGAGAAGGTGGTAGTTCCTAATAGCAAAAAACCCCCAAAGCATACAGGGAGTAGTGGGGAGGGTCACAATTCTTGGATCCCATTATATGCCTGTCACTGGAATCTCTGTGGTTTTAATAGTATCTAGTTGTGTGTATCAAGCCCTAATTATTTTAACTCCTCCTTTTTAAATATCTTCCATTTTCTAGTTCTTCTGTAGTTGGGTGGGAAATATCAAAATCTGAACTTACTAGTTGTGTGACCTTGGGCGATCCATTTAATCGCCCCTCAACTTTAAACCCCCTGAGTATCCTCATGTGAAAAATTTCGATTTCATCAGCCTGTGCTAGGATCCACCTGGATAATCCACACCAGCATTAAACACGGTGCCCGGGGCACAGCGGTCACACCCCCTCCACCCTTCCCCTCTATGGTTCCATCTCAGTTATTACCATCAGCTCCCTTTTCTCTCATTGCCTGAAATAAACCTTAGGTGTCTAACTTTCTACCCCAAACTAATATTTTTTAAACATTCTACACTCTTTTTTATTCAAACACAAGTGACAAATTAACCAAATCAATGATGACTGTTGTAGTGGTTTAATTAGTAGTAGTAATTAATAATAAAGTAGTAGATTAATGCTAATAATAAACTATTATTAAAATACTTTAAATAAATAAAATAAATTTTAAAAATAAAATTAAAAAGCTAATACTAATAATAAAGTAGTAGATCAATAAAGTACTCTCTAGGCTCCATGAAGGGGAAAGTCCATGTCTGTTTTATTAACAAAGTGCCTTGTACCCAGTGTAGAGATATGTGCTTCATTAAAATACTGGTCTTTAGAGCTATTAGTTATGCTATTATGTGCAGTTACACAGAGACTTAAGTGAAAGTATTTGCAAAGCTGTGATTTTGGTTTCTGCTCTGGTTGGTAAGTGAAAAAGACAAACTTGCTCTGGAATTATTTTATTTTAACAGCTTTTACATGAACTGATTATTAAAACTAGCATTAACTCACACTCTCAACATATGGTTTTAAGCTAACACCAGAAGACATGCGTCATTGCTGTACACCAAGCAAGATGCCGGGACACAGTGAATGGAAGGGAACCAAAAACCCATAGAAATCCAGAGACAAGGAAGAGTTCAGTACACGTCTCTATACCCCCTCGCCATGGCCTGAAAATATTAATTACATTTAATGCCTCTTATGCACTTGTTCCCACCACCCTTAATTTACGTTTGCAGAATTTCTGGTACTTGAGGAATATCTCCTATCCAACTCCATTTAAAAGAAGTATTGCATCTGTGCATAATTAAAAAAAAAAAAAAACCAAAAAACCAAAAAACAAAACCTGGTAGCTGGCTGATATTAGTTCCCACTTATCTTTGAACTATTCTGTATTTTTTTAGGTCACCTTAAAAAATGAATGAACTGGGGCACCTGGTGGCTCAGTTGTTAAGCATCTTCCCTGGGCTCAGGTCATGATCCCATGGTCCTGGGATCAAGCCCTGCACGGGCTCCCTGCCTGGCAGGAAGCCTGCTTCTCCTTCTCCCATTCCCCCTGCTTGTGTTCCCCCTTGCTGTGATCTCTGTCTATCAAATAAATAAATAAAAATTTTTTAAAAAGTGAATGAACAATCCCCTGTATAATTTGGTCAGAGCCCAGTGATCATTTGGCTGCATCAAAAATTTACCAGGGCGCCGGGGTGGCTCAGTGGGTTAAGCCTCTGCCTTTGGCTCAGGTCATGATCCCAGGGGCCTGGGATCGAGCCTGGGATCGAGCTCTCTGCTCAGCGGGGAGCCTGCTTCCTCCTCTCTCTCTGCCTGCCTCTCTGCCTACTTGTGATCTCTGTCTGTCAAATAAATAAATAAAATCTTTTAAAAAAAATTTACCAATGGTAAATTAACCAGCAAGACTGCTTTTCGATAGAATCACTAGCGCGTAATTCTAGACTGTATCTGTAGGGTTCTTTTCATTTGCACTCTCAAATCTGGCAGGTGGCAATTCAATAATACAGCCTTTAAAAAAGGGGGGGGGCACTTATGCCTTTTTTTTTTTTTTTTAACCACAACCTAAATATCTTCGAATGTCCTGATAGGGAAGAACATTCAAATCTTTGAAGGATTTCCCTCACTTATCAAGGGATAATTCCCAGGTGCCACCCTCCGTTACCAACTGTAACATTCTCAGCGTTTGAAAGCTGCTGGAATCATTAACTGACTCTGCATTGTGCCATTTCTCTTGCTGTCTAACCTGTCACCCCCCTACTCTGCAGTAATTCCCTGCTTTAGGGGCTCCTTCTCAGAAATGCCTGTCAGATCTCCCGTTCCAGGTCTCCCTCCTGCCGCCGGACAGGCTGCTATTTTCCCATCGCCCTCCAGGGAGCGCTGGCGGACCGTGAGCCTGCCCTGGATGCTAAGCGCTGAGCTCCCTCCCGCCGGTCTCCCCACAGCCCGGGAAGAGAATATTCTTTGTTAGACCAAGAGCGCCTGCTTTTAACCAGTGTTACAGGCCATGGTGTTTACTCCTGATTCGAAAAGACAACCTGTTTATATGAATGAGCTACAAACACTGAGCAACCTAAAAGTAGCTGTGTTCTTTTCCTAGGTGGTGGTTTTGCGAAGAATACGCATTATCTGGGCAAACCTGTTAGTTTCAGCAGTTCACTATCCAGGTCGTGTAAGTACTTTTTAATGAATTCCACTAAAATGCTGGCATTTTTGCCTTTTAATTCATTGTATTTAAAATATGGGTGAAATAGTAAGCCTGAATCCGTCTGTTAATGTATTAATGTATTAATGTATGTATTAATACTTATAATAGTTACATTTTGTCTATCATTGCAATCAGGACTCCTTATAACAAATATCATCTAAATATCTAAGTATACTAATGTTTCTTAATTCGCACATAACGTCCAATGAGCACTGGATGGCTTTGGAAAAGTTACCTGTGGTAACTTTTATCAACAATACAGTGAGGCACTTAACAGTATCTCTGCCACATATCTTCTCCTTTATTTTATAATAACACACAAAGATCTCATAAATTTGCTTTTTGTACATATTGTAATTATGTTAAAATACACCTTATTTCAAAAATGGTTGTAAATAGGTGTCCTGCATTCGGAAGCATTTTCCACATGGTGTCTGCAGTACAACTGAGGTAGCTCAAATAACGAAGAAAACATCTGTTAAAAGGAATAAATAATCCTGTCAAAAAATGTGCTACTAATCATCATGGCTATTTATTGCTGTGAAAGTATAAAAAGCAGAATGGGTGATATTTATAAAACACAGATAGGATCATGTCACATCCCTGCTAGGAACTTCCATTGGCTTCCTAGTGTAATGAAGATGGCATGCAAATGTTTGCACAGTCTAAGAGACCCAGCAAAGTGTGGGCCCTCCCTGTCCAACCTCCCAGTGGAATGTTCTACTTTCCTTTTCCCTGTCCTGCTCCCAGCTCCTAAGGGCACAGCCCAATGCCTTTCTCTCACTTCAGTAAATAGCAGACAGTGTGCCTGCCCCGCACTGGGCCTCGCACACGGCTCCCCTTAGCCTTCCTGGCTCTTAGCCTGGCTGACTGCTCCGCTGCTTTCAGATACCAGCCTAGATGTCATTTTCTCAGAGTCCTACCCTGGCTCTTCTTCCAGTTCACTCTTTCATACATACCCTCTGCTGTTCCTCCACAGCACTTGTCATATTTGTAAGGTTGGTTTTTTTTTTTTTTTTCATTTTATTTTATTTTCTTTCTTTTCAGTGTTCCAGAATTCATTGTTTAGGCACCACACCCAGTGCTCCATGCAATATGTACCCTCCATAATACCCACCACCAGGCTCACCCAACCTCCCACCTCCCTCCCCTCCAGAACCGTCAGTTTGTTTCTCAGAGTCCACAGTCTCTCATGGTTTGCCTCCCCCTCCGATTTCCCCCAACTCACTTCTCCTCTCCATTTCACAATGTTCTCCATGTTATTCCTTATGCTCCTCAAGTAAGTGAAACCATATGATAATTGACTCTCTCTGCTTGACTTATTTCACTCAGCATCATCTCCTCCAGTCCCGTCCATGTTGATACAAAAGTTGGGTATTCATCCTTTCTGTTGGAGGCATAATACTCCATAGTGTATATGGACCACATCTTCCTTATCCATTCATCCGTTGAAGGGCATCTTGGTTCTTTCCACAGTTTGGTGACTGTGGCCATTGCTGCTATGAACATTGGGGTACAGATGGCCCTTCTTTTCACTACATCAGTATCTTTGGGGTAAATACCCAGTAGTGCAATTGCAGGGTCATAGGGTAGCTCTTTTCTTTAATTTCTTAAGGAATCTCCACACTGTTTTCCAAAGTGGCTGCAACAACTTGCATTCCCACCAACAGTGTGACGGTTCCCCTTTCTCCACATCCTGTCCAACACACATTGTTTACTATCTTGTTAATTTTGGCCATTCTAACTGGTATAAGGTGGTATCTCAATGTGGTTTTGATTTGAATCTCCCTGATGGCTAGTGATGATGAACATTTTTTCATGTGTCTCTTAGCCATTTGTATGTCTTCTTTGGAGACGTGTCTGTTCATGTCTCCTGCCTATTTTTTGATGTGATTATCTGTTTCATGTGTGTTGAGTTTGAGGAGTTCTTTAAAGATCTTAGATATCAGCCCTTTGTCTCTAGTGTCATTTGAGAATATCTTCTCCCATTGCGTGGGTTGCCTCTTTGTTTTGTTGACTGTTTCCTTTGCTGTGCAGAAACTTTGATCTTGATGAAGTCCCAGAAGTTCATTTTTGCTTTTGTTTCCTTTGCCTTTGGAGACATGTCTTGAAAGAAGTTGCTGTGGCCAGTGTCGAAGAGGTTACTGCCTATGTTCTCCTCTAGGATTCTGATGGATTCCTGGCTCACGTTGAGGTCTTTTATACATTTCAAGTTTATCTGTGTACGGTGTAAGAGAATGGTTGAGTTTCATTCTTCTACACATAGCTGTCCAATTCGTATTTGTAAGTTTTGATAAGCATTGTGTGATTGATTATGTCTTTCATTTCAACTAAAGTTGGAGTAAGGACCTTAGCTTACTGGTTAATAACATGGCTTCTAAAGAACGGCTTTGTACGTTCTTGATCCAAGCTGTGCCAGTTACAGCTTTGGCTTTGCAGACTTCGTTTTCTCATATGTAAATGTATAGAAGATTCAGTACGTATATGTGTGTGTGTGTGTGTGTGTGTGTGTGTGTGTGTGTGTGTGTGATATATATTTGTATATATCAAGTACACAAAGTGCACAGTAATTACTATGTAAGTATTACATGGTTTTTCTTTGTTATTGTGTATCCAATAGCTACCAAATAATAAGCCCTCAAAAAATATTCACTATTGGGGTGTCTGGGTGGCTCAGTCAGTTAAGTGTCCAACTCTTGGTTTGGGCTTAGGTCATGATCTCAGGGTTGTGAGATGGAGCCCCTCATTGAGCTCCCCCCACAGTTGGGAGTCTGCTTGAGATTCTCTCCCTCCCTCTGCCCCCCCTCCACTTGCAGGCTCTTTCTCTTTCTCAAATAAATAACTCTTTCGAAAAAATGTTCACTATCTAAATTAGTGAATGAAAATCTTTTCCTTGTCCTTGTAGAAAACTGTATGCCAAATGAAAGAACTGTTCTAGCTGTGTGGAGCATGGATCTTAATTTTCCTGAGCATTGTTGAATAACAGTGAGGACGAGAGATAAGAGGGACAGGGGATTCCTGTGATGGACATTTGAAATCACTTTCCATTCTACTTCGCTGGTCTCTTCTGTACTCCAGAGTCTAGAAAAAAATCTGGTACACAGTAAAGTTATGATCAGTGGTAGCTATTTAATTCATTTATTCATCTTCTTTTGGGTACCTACTATGGTCTAGGCATTATGCTAACTCTCAGGGATAAAGAAGAGAACAACATAAACAAACCTTCCTGCCTTTATGGAACATGTTGTTAGAATGGGAATTTGGGGGCTTATCTTGAACTCTTGGTGGATTTCTAAAGTAAATGTGATGAGATATCTTTAACCCTCTCCCTTACCCTGGAAACCTTCAAACCTGTTCATTCGAGGTCCCCTGAGCAAGTCTGCAACTTGAGAGCATCGCTGGGATCTGCAAGTACCACGTAGAGAGCCTCACTAAATCAAATGAATCATTTCCCAAAGTGTACACCATAGTAATGGTGTTATGTTAACATCCATGTTAATGGATATTATTCATAAGGCACATTCCATGAACGAATGTATATAGAGAACCGCAGTTTAAGAACTTTTAAAATCATTGTTACTGTGGCTTTTCTTGCTTTGTTTCATCTTGTGTGAACTCTGGGATCTCACCAATATATCTGCCTAAATATCAGTTCACACTTTTCCTACTGTGTGCAATTGGGAAAATTACTAAACCTTTCGATGCTTTAGTTTCCACATCTGTAAAATGGTGATAACAACAGTTACTATCTCATAAAACTGTTAAGGGTTGAAATAAGTAAGTTATATAGTTGATGCCTTTGACACATGGTGAGTACTCAATGTTAATTTTGTTATTGTTCTTCTTGTCTTATGCCTCCTGATGAACCAAGAAAGTCTTTATTCCCAGAATTGATCTCTATAGAAAACACTTGGGAGATACTGAACTTCATCAGGACATCAGGCAAACTGAAAATGCCAACTATGTTCTTCCTGGCAACTTTGAGAAACACCATCGGTCAACAGGCACAGTCAAATCAGCTTTTGTAAGACAGGCAAGGAAATGAGAATCAACCATCCATGCCATAGGGGAGTGTTAAGGGCCATCACAGTCATGAGAAAATCTTGTTGCAACCCAGGTGACCTTCGTGACATTACAATGAAATGTAATTACACGTGTTCTGTGTGGCACGTGGTAGACAGACTAGCTCTATTTTAAGTTAAGAGCTCTAATATTACCAATAACATCTCTTAGGTTTTCTCAAGTAATGTAAATATAAAAATAAGAAATGCAGATAGAATATTATCACTACGAATGCCATGTAACCCAAAGCTATTCTCCATGTATGGTTGATAAATTTACAATGAATGCCCTACGTATAAATACCATATAAGGCAATTTATTCTATTGCCTCCATCTCAAATAAGTCATTTAAATTCTTTACCCAAAAAGTCCCATCCTCTCAACTTAAACCTTCAAATGTATCACCAAACACTATAATATAAAAGACAATCTTCCAGACAGAAAAGATGTAGATAGTTTAATGTCTTTAATCTTACTTTCTCTTCCAAATCGCTACACTAGGCCAATAGCCAGGAGGAGAAAAGAGTCAGGGGAATAAACAATTTTGAGAATGAAAGTCAGATGAGGAATCAGGAATCCAGAAACACAGATATATTGCAAATCAGGGCAACAGAATGTAAAAATTCAAAAAGAGTAGAGGTGGGGGTTTGGTTATGTGTGTTCGTAGTTTGCAAAGCGGGCACAGATTGATCATTGCACCTGGTTTAACCGCTATCCAAACTACTTCGCCTGTATGGTGCAGGCCTATGAAAGTCCTTCGGTACACTTGAGCTTGGACTCTCCAGACACCAAAATACCTCACATGTATCAAGGTGCTTTGTATCCAGAGATGAAGTACATCTTCTGTGGCTGAGGAAAGACCTTGATGGATTGTGCCTAGAGATGTGTGGGCTTCGTCATGATTCGTGATTGCCTGTGATTTCTTTCTGCTCGTCCACATCCTTTAGGTTTGTTAAAGCCTTGCATGAGTGTGTCCTCTGGATACTTGTCCTTTCGAATATGCAACCCAGCAGCATCTCTGCACCACCTTAACTGAAGCACTGGTTTTCAATGCTAATTTCAAGATTCAAGTATCACGTTTGGTTCTCTTGATCCTGTAGCTTCATCCTATTTGAAGCACAGGTTGTAGTTCTGTGCTCTGTAGACCTGCATTCTAGTATAGCAAAAATCAGATATCTCTTCTGCTTTGCTGCAGTGATATTTGTGTATGTGTCGTATTCTGAATCTGTGTGTAGTTGGGTCATATTCTGATTGCAGTGATATCAGAAATAGGTATTTTCAGTCAATTAGAAAAATACCATGTGAAATGACATTTAAAATTTTGTGCCATCTATCTCTTAAGGTTATCCCTTCCACCAAAGATTAATCTGCATCATTCAGAGAAATGTGGAGAATGGAGTGAAACTTCTAGATTTACTTGATGAGAAGGGAAGATGTTATATTGACCCCCGAACAGAAGCTGACGACTTCAGAGCAGCCGGAGAGTTTTGCCTTGGGAAGGTGTTCTTAAGCATCAGCTTCTCCTGAACAAAAATCCAGCTAATAATTGAAGACTTGGCTCTAACATACCACCTTATTTTCTCTATTCCCTGATGGAGGAGATCCTTCTCATATCAAAGTTTGGAGAACAAATATACTTAGTCCAGAATTACAAAGGTTACTCTATTAACTAGTAAAAGTTTGCAAGCATAAGTTAAAATGTGAAATGCAACAAAATAATTTACCACAAAAGAAACCTTCAAAGAAGATCTTAAATAAAAAGAAAGGTACTTTTTAAGAAGTTCTTTTCTCTCATCTTCATCTTTTGTCCCCTTTCATTGAATTTCAAGTAATGAGTAAGTCCTTGCCTCGAAGAGCTAAACAAGTAGAAATAAAACAAACACAAGGAAAGTTAGCTTATGTATATGCACCTCTTAATCAGACAGCGTTGCAAGCCAACTGAGCTTTCTCCTGTGGTTTCCGTGTGGTCGATACTTTTCATGCTGTGTACGAGCATTTGCCTTTCAGTGGACTCTTCCACAATAAAATGAATCCCCAAAGCTTCAAAGCTAATTAGCCTACAGTTATAGTTTTCATTTCTTTTCCCTATGATTTTCTACTTCAGTTAAAAACGCAGTCACGGATAACAGCAACAACATAAAAAGGTATGCTCACAACTGTATCAACAAATACACTTAACTCGCCATTCTATTAGTTAGCAGCCAAGAGTATGACACATGCTTAACACACTCAGTTTAACCCAGTCACCTCAGTGAGCAGGTAAGACTCTCCTTTACTCGGGGTGGGGGTGGACTGGATCTTCCATACCATTTTGTTAAAAATCAGCTTGTTCTTGCTGTGCCTGAGCTGCGAATATGTTAATGAGTCATATGCAATTACTGTTTAATTAACTTTAATATATCAAAGCTTTATTAGGAAAGAAAAATGCATTAAATATAAGACTAAATATCAAAATCACGACAGTCATAAGCTAGATGCCACTTATTTTCATGATTTAAGAATATTAAACAAAGGAGGAAAATAAGTGTCATAGACTTCAGTCCAAGGAAGGCAGAATCATCCATTTTATGAGTTTTGTGAAGTATGATTTGTAAGTACACAGTGTGAGATCTGAGTCAAGTATTTACTGCTTACAGCTCTCATTAAAAATAGATAAATGGGGTTGATTGCACCTGAGTCTAAGTGTGGCGGTTCTCACTGGTGAGCCACGCTAAATCTCGTGGGTGTCTTGTTCAAACTAGATTTCACCGTTTCATTGAGAATTGGAAAAGCTGAAAATAGCATTTACCCGTCGCAGCGCTGGTTCCGGATGCAAAGTAGGCGCCTCAGATTAAAGGCTCTGGAGTGGGGTTTGCGAAGTGCAGACGAGGCAGAGGACATTTTCTCGTTCCTTTTGATGTTTTCCTGGCTAACGAGGTCATGGAAATTTAGAGATTTTCTGCCTTGTTAATTGTCCTTTTTCCTATCGGATTTGTTTTGATGGAGAGTCCTATCAGAGGCAGCAGTGGCATTGACCCTTAGTACAGTACGGAAGCCCTGGATCCTGCGCCGCGCTCACTTCCGGTGACCTCAGCGCAGGGCGCCCGCGGAGCTGGTCTCCTCATAGACGTCATTTCCGGGGCTGGACTAGCATCCGTCCCTCCAGATTTCCTTAATGTAAGCCTGTGATTCTGTCTTTCATCTCTTCCTCTTAAAAAAAAAAAAAAATTGACTAAATCCTGCGTTTACATTGAGTCCTGACTGACACAGTCTCTAATACTGGAAGTAGCCAGACCTGTCTGGGAGTGAAGAAGGAGAGTTCCCGAAAGCTCCCCCAAAACTGGAAACCAGCGGCCCATGCACAGTGACTTATTTAGCCCCTTGAAATAAAGTGCCTACTAAGGGGGCGTCTGGGCAGATCAGGTGATTGCTGTGATGGACGATGGTGGCGATAAGGAAGAATACAGACCTCTAGCTATTTCTCGTGCCACTGGAGAGTTTCAAGGAGAGGGGAAGAAATAGGACCTCTGGGTTTTAAGTTCTCAGCAGGAGACATGGTTAGAAAATTAAGGAACATCTAGCATGATCTCTTGCAGCCGCAACACTGACATGTCAGGCCAGAAAGCAGTCAGTTCCTTTAATTTTCTAAATCAAACATAAATTGAATGGAAATCTTCATCGTGTCTCTTATGTCAAAGCTTGAGTGTTTATTAAAAGAAAGTAGAATTCTGAAGACAATTTGGTGGATTCAGATGAACCCAACTACTCTATACCCCAAAGACCAGAGACTACCTCTTTACCAGCGGAAACAGTTCTTCCTTCCCTCTGATGATACAAACCAGAGTTGTTTGGGGACCCTGCAATACCTTCCTCTCTCAAAGGATGGCAGTACCCTTCCCCAGCCCTGCCTGTACTGGGCCTCGTAGATAGTATCCACATGACAGGAGTTGGCTCCCAGCTTGTCCCAGGGAGACAAATACAGAGGCTAACATGGAAGGCATTATATTACATATCAAAATAGATCCAGGATTTGGCTCATATGTAAGTAGCAGAAAGCTAAGGAATTTGTATGAGAATGGGTTCTAAGAGAGCTAAACAAGGGGAAGAGAAATATAATAATAGATCAAGCCAACTATATCAATATAATCATCATTATACCAAGTATAATCATCAATGGATGCTAGAACTAGGGGGGTAGATTCTGATAAGGCGCAAAATATTAGTCTGATCTTCAATTATCCTTCTAATCATTTCTTAAATGCGAAGCAAAAAATAGTTAACTATTCAATGGAGAAATGACAATACTTTGACAGGGTGATAAAGATGTGGATAGACCTTGTGTACCTACTATCCATTTGATACCCTGAGAGGGACATCATTACAGTATCCTCAGTGTCATACTCTGGCTGGGAATACATAACCTCAGTCTAAAAATGAGGAATCAAACAAACTGAAAAAGAGGAACACTGTATTCTGTTTTTTAAAAAGGGGTTAGGATTGTATTCTGCATAAAGGCTAATGTAACAAAAGACAAAGAAAAGTCTTAGAAATGTACCAAATTAAATGAGCCTAAAAAGACATAACCACTAAGTGCCATACCGAATCCTAGAGTATTTATACTGGAGGACAAGCAAATTCAGTAAAGGGCATTACTGGGTTGGTGTGACAAGATTAGAATATGGATGACAGATGAAACAAAAAGTATTGAATTAATGTTGAATTTACTAAAGGTAAGAACCGTACAGCTGTTACATGAGAATACATCTTTCTTCTTAGAAAATAAGTCATTTAGCAGGAAAGGACCAAGGGATATGCAACGTACTCCCAAATGTTGAGACCAAATGCAAATGAGAGAGCAAATGGGGCACACTGTTCACGACAAAGGAACCCGGGGAGGGGCGTATTGTTGATCTCTGTAGATGCTTGCTTTTGCACCTTTGCTGTAAATTGGAAATTATTTCCAAATGAAGTATTTTTAAATATGTATTTTTACTAAAAGGTTTTCACCGCACCTTGAAAGATGCTATAATGATGGCTGTTTCTAGTAGGAGGATAGGCAGGAAGGTGGAAAATCTTACCGCAGAAATAAGTTCCCTGATTTGCATGTGGATGGTTGGGTCCGGCACTGGGAAAGACTAAGCAGTGAACTGCAGGAAACAAGGTGCTCGTGATTATAAAAACAGGCAGCCAGGACAGAAAGGTCATCAGAATAAATCGCCCTAGAGGGAGCTGTAGTAGTTGTTGATTAACCATGGTATCTCTTGGACTAAAGTCAGGCTGACTATGAGAGTTTAACTTGATTGAAACAAACAAACATACTCTAGTGTTATCAGCAGAAGCCTGACTGTGACATTAGAGCCAGCGGAAGACCACTCCATGTAATTCCTTGACATAAATCATTTCTCAAGACCAAGGGTCCCTCAAATAAAGAGTAAGAATCTCTGAAGAAAAGAGACTAGGATTGCTAAATCTTTTCCAAAAAGGTTTAGGGCCACTTCCCATGAGACTGGAAAAGGAAATTCACAGACCTTTTAGGTCTGAGCATGGATGGACTCATTACTGAGTTTGGACTGATATATGGGGTTTTAAGGTCCCCAGTGCACTGTACCTCTATTTTTCCTGCCTACACTCAGAGTCATTGGAGATTTAGACAATCAAAGGAAATTAAATATATTTGCAATACTGGTAAATATATTGGAGAAGTTTTGTCAGATACAGTCAAGTAGGTCTGATAATACCTCAATCTCCAGATCCCTAACCATGGACCTAGCCAGGTCCCGATTTTGTGCATAACATAACCTCCACTCTAACATACACCTTATGACATCAGAGTGGCCTAATTAACAGCCTCTTTGAAAGACCCTTACCTTAGTGTCTTAAAGTTTGAGACTAAGCCATATTGCCTATTTTATGACCTGCTTGGCCATTTAACCCTTCATCTGCGAGTCACTGAGAGGATAACTTGTCCCAATTTGGCAGTTTAACCATTGGAATGTTCACTGAATTAAGAAACAAGCTACAGAATCGATAGTAAGACAACAAATATGCAATATTTACCTGTGGAAGGTTTCAAATTCTATTTCATTTTCAGAACAGGGAATATGTGAGAAGTTATGAATCATGTCAAAGACATAAAGGGATTACTGGTAATGCAAATTTTGTTCCAGCCCAACAGCTGTGCAGAAAATTTTTCATAATAATGATTGCATTTAATTATATAAAGAGCAGTAAAGTCTCCTCATTTTATCTCCTATTTTATCTCAATAATGAATCCATGATTCTAAGATAATCCTGGCCTTTCTCTGCCAAGGCCAGCATGTGAGTAACAGTGAATTCAATTCCCAGTCATAGCTGTCCTCAGAGGATAAAAAGAATAATTTTTCACATACATTGTAAAGATGAAAAATATTACCTTAGGACATATTTTTAACACATTCTAAAATATATATATTTATCGACAAGTATACAAAATGAATTAGCCCCTGAGTCATCTCTAGAGTTAACTATAACACTTTCAACAAAAATTAAGTAATATGGACAAGCGTCTCTTTTTTTAATTAAAAACCAGTGATTTGTTATATTTTCTAGTACCCATGCCTGTTTGTGTGAGAGTCAGCCATGGTTCTAACACCTCATATCTTCTCTCTTCCTTTGTTTCTGGGTACATCAGTAGTTTTGTGAAAATAATTAGGGAGCCCAGCTCTGCCATGTAAACTGGAGTCTTGAGGTTAATTAAAATGGAATGAACAGTGCACATATGTGGCCCACCAATAAAGCCTGGTGTTCAGGTACACAGAATTCTGTTGTCTGGTGAGAATACAAGCCAAAGAAGATAGCATCGTAAATTCACTGGGGACCTTCACGTTCAGTCTTCAACTGACATTGACATTTGTCACATTATACCCATAGAATCTGTAGTTGTATGTACTACACTAACCTTATACACAGTATTCAAACATTTCCAAACTATTTCTGTGCATTCCTAATATGTGGTGAACTACTTTTCCTCTATGTTTTTAAAAGAGAAATTGATAGACACGTTTTTAAATAGGCTCGCTGAGTTCACTGAGAATGTTAGATGTCAGCCAGCCTAAATTAATGGGCTACCTCTGACAAAACTGCAATTTCAAAATGTAATTATTTCCAAAAGTAATTCAAAAAAATGGTGGTGATGCCAGAACTAAACAAACAAAAACCAAAAAATGGTTAGGATGGCCTCCTTCTGGGAGAGAGTAAAATTAGGAGATCTGGGTTTAGAGTCAGAATCTGTTTCTTTGCAGGACAGTGATGTGAGCAAATCTCTTAAACTTTATGAGCCTCTGTTTTTTAACTATCAAATGGGCACAAAAAGCAATACCTGTGACTTCATGGAGTTTTTATGAGGATACCGTAAGAAATATGAGGGCACTTTATACTGTAAAGCACTATTACATTAGAATTTTATTGTAGGAAATGTATTCCTTTCTTCTTTTAGATAAATAAGTTTTCCATTCTCAATTTGTTTTATGAACGCAGCTTAGTGGGGAGCAACTTTGTAAAGTTGTGTCTTACAAATTCAGAAAGTATGGACCCCTACCAGGTAGTTAGAATTTTGCAATAATGGACAGAAATAGAAATAATAATAATAGAATTTTGCAATAATGGACAGAAATAGCATGAAATTTTATAGGTGATCTAATCAGTACTAGAAGGTAATACAAGCCAGATATGGAATGTCCATCCAAAGTATTATTCATAGATACACAGGCATATATAATAGATAAATAAGATATGCAACAACTGAGAAAAATATCTCGATCAAAAGTTAATTGAAAAGTTTTGGGAAACTAAATGAATGTTAGTTTGTCACAGGATTACGGTAGTTAACAGAGTTAATGTAGAGTCACTAGAAGTCTGAAAAGCATTACTCTGTGCTTGTGAGCGCCGCGAGATTTCCTTCGTGGCCTCAAAATGCAGTTGCCAAGTTGGGATGTCAAAACAAAGAAATGGGGTAAGATTATTATCTTCACGTTGTTATTATCGTAATGTTGTATTTTTATCCATTTTATCCATTCTGAAACAAGCATTGAGGGAAGAACTTGGGGGTTCTTAATGAAATTCAAGAGCATGAACTTCAGCTCATGGATTTGTAACATCTTTATTGAGAGGACAATGGCTTTTCCCCTCTGAATCCCTAGTCTATTGTCTTCTGAACCATAGCTGATAGAGGGTGGTGCATGCATTCTATCTTCACAAAGAACATGTACATAAACACATAAACACCCACACACTTCTTTACACACACAGCTACTTCTTAATCGGATGGGGAAATAAAATTATTTCCCATTATTGAATTCACTCTGCTCTCCAAATGGCTACATTTCTCATACAAATCTAGGACTAAATGGTTACTTCCAAGATTATGCAATACCAGGTTACATCAGTCCTTGTCTGGATAATATCATCATTTCATTCACGACTCCAAGTCATTTGAAAAAGCTCCTCATGCCAAACAAACTTAATAATTTAATCTTGCTCATTATCAGAACAGATTTAAAACCTGAAGGGGATCAGTTAGGATATTTTGGCAGAGGTAGCAGAGTGCACAGTTAACAGTGGCTAAACCATAAAGCCACGATCTTATACCATGTGAGAAGACTGAAGGTTGGTGGTTCAGAGGTCAGTCGTGCAGCCCATCAGTGATAACATCTTAGTTATCACTGACGTCAGTGATATCATCAGCACAGCTATCAACTGTTTGGTCTTCCCTTCGTGGTCAAAAGATGACCGCCAAAGATCCAGAATATGTCTGCACATAACCAAGTTCCCAAGGAACAAAGTGGGAACACACTTGTATATTCCTTTCTATATGTTTCTTTTTAAAAGAGGAGTAAAATCATCCCCAGATAGCTTTCTGGACTTTCCCCTTCAGTTTCATCTTCCAGGACTTATTTATATGTCTATGCAGACAAGTCACTGGTAAAAACGAATGGAATGGCTGAGACAGACATTTCATCCCTCGAGGTAGGTACAATGTAAGCCAAACAGAATAGGAGTTCTGTTAACAATAGTAAAGGAGAATGACTTTGAATAGGCAGCTTCCATGGTCTACCTCCCTGGGTAGCCTCACTCTACAAATTGGTCTGAGTTCTGACCAAAGAATACATTAAAAAAAAAAAAAAGTGTATATTTAAAAGTAAAGATCGGTTTGCAAATAGTAAATATTTTAGGCTTTGTGGGTCATATAGTCTCTGTCACATATGCTTCATTGTTATTTTTACAAGCCCTTTAAAAATGTGAAAAAGCATTCTTAGCTTGTAGGGCATACAAGAACAGGCCATGGGCCAGATTTGACTCTAGTGTGCTGACCTCTGGATGAACACATGATGTGCATTGTTTAATTGTCTTTCATTCAGCTAGTTAACAAAATTTACTGAGGGTTTGATATGGTCAGTCATCAACTAAGTTTTGAGGATACAATTGTGAATGATAGACTGTAGCCATTAATAAAGTTCCTAATCTAGTAAGATGTCCCAGATAAACAAACCTCAAATTTAAACCTATCTTCGTTTCCCTAAAGTGAATATCCTTTAGAATATAAATTTTACATAGGTAAAAATAATCACAAAGTCAGTTATGAACTTATTAATTAAACTGGGAAAATCGTACTTCCTAAGGAATTACCCAAATTTGAAGCATTTATGTCCTACCTACAAGGAATATATGAAAGATGCAAAGCAGGTAAAGTGTAGCAGATGTATCACCCAAACTATGCCGTGTTGGCATATTGATTATTTTGAGCTGAAAGCAGTGAGAAGCAACAAAACAGAGAGAGGCTTTCTCTGAACTCCTTTATCTGCCTTAATACAGATCCTCCAGAGAGAACCAAGTGTCATAAATCCCTCTGCTGGGAGCATCATCAACCAGGAAAGAGTGATTCTTGTCACAGGAGAGGAGCCTAGAAGTCGACCCCACACCCAGAGACACTTTGTCACAAACTATCACACCTCCCATCTGTTCTTCCAAGGGCCCATTCATCTTTCCTAAAAACCATTTCCTGCCCCCTAAGAGGCCTGCCTCTGCTTCCCTTTCTCTCTTAGAATGGTGCTGAAGGCTGAATTCCAAACCACCTCAGAAGATTGCTCATTTTCCTTGGTACCTCCTGTGTGTATTTGAGGTGTACATGTTAATCAGATGCCTATTTGTTTTACTTTTGTTAATGTGTCTTTTATGACGGTGGAGTCTCAGCTAAGAACTCTAAAGGGTAGAGGGAAAATTATTTTTCCTCTCCTCCACGATCAAAACAGTAAACAAATGTCCAAAAATACTGATTGAGTTGCTGGTCCTGGTGCTAAATTCCTATTAATTTCCTCTCTAAAAAAATACACACACACACACACACACATACCGAGGACTAATAGCACAGCTTTAGGAAGTGTGGAATCGGTAATTTTAATAATTACCTATTGTCAAAAAAAAAGGTTCATATGCTGAATGTAATAGAAGCCAAGATTGGCCACTGTAAGTAAATGTAAGCCAGTTCTTAATGTAAGATATTAACATCTTATTACTGAGATTTCAGCACTTTTAGAGGGATTTCTTAAAAATACTTCAGAAAATAAACATCTCTTAGGAAAGAAAAAAAAGAAAACATTTAATCTGAGTCAATCTGACTGGGGCTGCGTTTGGAGAGCTTTTTAGCCTGGTTTGAAAAGTCTTCACGAGTGTCACCTAGAGTACCTGTTTGTATTTGAGAGACATCCTCCATCCACTGCCTCGAGGCCACCGGAGGATCATTGGGTTGCTTGTTCTTTTCTTTCTTTTTCATGTTGACTAAAGAGGAGCATCTAAGCGGTGCTTCTAAGCAAAACGGAACAAAACAACAACAACAAAAAAATCACCAAGGCATTTCTGAAAAGAATAAAACTGTCCTTTGGAAAACTGAAATTGCATTTGGGAACTGTGCGTTCTGTCTTTAAATGTAGTCAACAAAATTGTTGCTTTCTTAGAAATGGTTTGTTTGGGATGAATGAGCATGCTTTCTACCCGACAAAGCCCCCAGAGAAAGTTTCCACGACCATTTCTTTTCCTTGGACCTTAAAAATTAGAGCCTGTGGATAACATACTTGCCTAAGCAGCACAAAAATGTTCCTAACTTCTTGGAACTTCTGAAGAGTTGTGGGAAATCGTATCCCACCAAACTCCCTGGGGAGTGCCCCAGAGTGTTTACGGGGACCCTAATCCTCTGCAGACACACATTAAAAGTTTGTGGCAAGTTTCTCAGTTGGCCTTCCTGGTGTTTTTGTGCTGAGGAAGTTTATGGCTGTTTTACGATCCTACACATCATAAAACTGCTAGAGACAGTGTATGAAGTATTCATAATACAATCTTCTGAAAGAAACGTGACATGATAGGTCAGCTCTAAAAACCTGCACAGCTTTAATAATTTGCGAATAGAGGCAGCCTGGAGTAATTGAAAAGATAATGGCTCTTTAGTCAGAAGATATGGTTTAGCCTTAGCGCTACCACTTTATCTTTCCGGTGACCTTGTAAAATATTCCTTAATTAATCTGTCTGATCCTTTCTTTCCTCATCTGTCTAATGGGGATAATGCCATGAGCGTCAAACGTGATCATGCTTTCATCCATGCTCTCATTTATTTGAGTCAGGCATTATGTGTCAGGCTCTAAGTGAGGGGCTGGGAACACCACAGGAAGAAGACAATCTACCCATAGTCCTGCCTTAGGAAAGCAGCAGTGCCGGAAAACTAAAGCAATTGGTACATGCTGGTTACTGTCCTCAGAAGAAAGATGGAAGTTGCAGGTGTATAGCAATAACTGAGTCCGTTTCCAGTGATAAATATCAAAAATTACTCAACATTGAGCTTATGAAGAGAAAAATGCATGTATGAACCCAATGGGAGTTTTTTTTTTTTTTTTTAAATATATGAGGTCTCTCAGATAAAGCAAATACCTAGGAGGTGATAGAGAAATTAACTTGGTTCCTCCTGCCGGGCCTGATCAGTCCTTTTCAGTTTGGGTTACTGATATCAGCGTAAAGCCACAGTTAAGATGCTGGTTTTATTGAATAAAATATATATATGGTTATGTTTGGATATGACTTAAAAAAAAACCAATGCAGAATTTCAGTTATGCATCAAGTTAGACTGCTGTTACGGTGTATTAAAAAAAAATTTAAGGAGACTTAACAAAAGTTAGTCATCATATACCAAATATGTTTTCTTTAAGTATTTCTACCAAAAAATAAAAGGATGCTATTCATCTCCTAAAACAATGTAGAGCTGAGACATTGTTAAGTCCTCATTTAAAACCTAGAAATTATTTTTCAAAAAAATAAATGTATAATACAGAACCCATTATCAACGTTAAACGTCCTGTTTTAAAAAACTGTTATGGAATTTCAAAATTAAATTTGATCCTAAAGATAGCTTTTAGATCAGGAAATGAACAGAGAAGTGAAATTTTTGTGTAAATTCACATAACTTTTGAATGGTGAATTTGGGATCTGAACAGGAATCCATGTTAATCTATGTGTTCTTTCTATAAAAGGTTTCTTTTAGTTTACAAATAAATATCATAATATAGAAAAGAATGTGAAAATAGTGAGCACAATGAAAGAAAAGACTGAAGGGTGCTATTCTTCATGAAGAATAATAATGAAACACCACATTTTTATAATAATCTTCATTCGTTTGCTACATGAATGTAGCATCTCTATACATTCAGTAGTCATCTCTATACACTCAGAAATAAAGAAGGCACACCTCCAACTTTTTAGGATCAGGAGATAGGCACACAGTTGGGTCATATATAAAGATTTTTAAAACCTTTAAAGGCACTTCCGAGGTCCAAAGAAAAGCAAAAGCCATGCTCTGCTCTCTACCTGTGGTTACTCTGGAAAAAGGTAGAACACGTTGAGTCAGGACACAGCACAGAACTGGGGAAGCTGAATTTGTTGATCATGGCCAAGGAGGAGAAGCCGAGCTGAGTAAAGTCAAGGTTGACAGCCTTGACTTCCTTGTCTATAAAGTGGTATGAATGAAAAGAGATTATCATGATGGCAACAGTCATAAAATATTTGCAGTCATTCTAATACAGCAAAATTTCTCAGTAATAACCAGAATGCAGATGGAAGGTGGTCGGTGATCGGCACATATCCTCCCCAGTGGGCTGACACGAGTCCGTCTCCTTAGCTTGCCCCCTGCCTGCTCTGCTCCCCCTCATCTTACATGGTTGAATCTTTGATCCATTTATACCATTATGGGAAGTTTCTATTTTACTATTGAAAACTACTTACTAATTGTTTATACATTATTCCATGCACTCCCTTTGTTTCATCCTTTCAACTCTATGAAATGGAGAATTCTTACCCTCTCCTAGAGTGTCAGAGACATTATGTAATTAGCCCCAAATCACGGAGGTCCTAAGTGAGTATGGCCAGAATTCAAATCTAGGGAGTCGGACTCCAGAGGTTCTATTGGTGTAATTCTGAGCTTGCAAACCAAGGCCCACCGACTGAATCCCATCCACTGCCCGTTTCTGTAGAGCCCACAAGCCAAGCGTGGCTTTTATATTTTCAAGTGGTTGCAAGTACTACCTTAACTACTGCTCTCAGACACGAGTTGGAAATTAGCTTTTAGTGCCAACTTCATAACATTTCTTAATGAATTCAACACAAAATTACAAGGTAAAAGCAGATTTAGATGCAACACTTTCACTACAGTAAAGTCATTTCTGACAACTAATATTGTTTGAAACAGAGTAGTGGGAAACCTCCCTTATATGTGTCATGTACTATTTAACGTTAAAAACAAAACAAAACAAAACAAGATCTCCATTAGTACACAAATTTGCAGTAGCTATATTTCCCAAGTTCAAACCATATATTTCCAGCAGCACTTTTTAGACCTTCATCAAAATGCAAGGTGGGGGGGAACCTTTGTATTTCAAAATTCAATTAACTGTGCAATTGAAGGGTTTCCACCTAATCTTCCTTTGGAAGTTACTAATATGCCATATAATGACATATGAAAATCAAATATCAAGGGGAAAATAGAATGTTATATTTTCTATATGCCTCCCAGCTGATAAATATGCTCCTAAATTAACACTGGTGTCTGGCCATACCTCCCTGTGTGAAAAGATATCTTCAAAGATGAAATACTTCAAGTTTAATTATGGACCAAATTTAAGGATGAATCTGCAATTGATTTGATGATTGCAAAAACTAAGTGTGAACCTCAGTTAAGCAAAATGTTACCCCCAAAATGTAATTCCATTCTTCTCATTAGTAGACCTGTATTTTTAAAAGTGATCTGAATTATCATTATTACATTTTGAATCTTATCAATACGAAATTTGTAGAAATTTGTTTTCTCTTATGTAAATACCTACTACTGTCCTCAGTTTTGCTTCAGAGCCTGCAAAATCTAAAATATTTACTATCCGAAACTTTACAGAAAAAGATTGCCAACTCCTATTTGAATGCCAATACATGTTTATTTCTTATAATTTCTCCTCTGAGGTTGTCTGCTAAGTATTTTACCTTGAAGATAGTAATTTCCAGTCCCATTTCAATTGTCTCCAAATGCTTTAGGTTAAAATTGCAGGGTATAAAAACAAAAAACAAAACAAAACAAAAAAAATCTTCTTTATGAACTTTGTCTTTCTAAAACCTTTCACCTGTTTCACCAAGCTCTTCACATCCTCTGCCACACATCACCTCTGGAGAGTCCCAGTGTTTTCAAGGTACCCACTCATTGTCCATTGTCCTCATCACCACTAGAGTCTTTCTTGGACCCTCAGGTTTCCTTTCTCTTTTCCTGACTCTGTGACACAACTTACTTTTGAGTGCCAGCTGTCCTCAAGTCTACACTATTCAGCGTGACAGGGATTTGGGATCCCCAGGGAGTGAGGGTCCTGGCTTCCTCTAACTGCCATGCTATCTAGAGGAAGCTCTCAGGCTGTGTGAGTGAACCCATCAATATCCTACCATATTTTCATCAAGACCTAAGGAACAACTCTTCATGAGTGAATGGGCTGTGAACAACCAGCTCCCAAGGTTTGAGGAGGGGAGGTCTTGGATGGAGGCAAGATACAAGGCAAAGACTATGGAAAGTTCAACAAAATACATTCCAACACCTTTGGCCAAGGCAAGCTGTTCAAAGGTAGTGATGGGGTTTCTTGGAGAATGAGGGTCCTGAGGCTATTTCTCTCAGAATGACTTCTGAATGGTTTCCCCTCAGGCAAGCTTCACAGGATCTCCGTCCATTCAGGTTACCCTGTGTTCTGATTGGGAGAACAACAGGAAAAAACCTGTGGGAGGGGGAGGGCCAGTAATGTTCTGATTAAAGAAATTTATGCTAAGTACAAATATAATAAAATATTTTTAGAATTATTTTATTTTTAAAGGGAAGTATTTATGCACAAATGGATGTCTAACTGACAGCCTATGTGAGGGATCTATTTCTAAATAGGGGCTCCCCTCCCTTGAGACTCTTTTGCTTATGCAGAATGTAGCTGGCCCTTCCCAAAGCCACTATTTGACATATAAAATCCTTGTCGGGGGCACCTGGGTGGCTCAGTGGGTTAAAGCCTCTGCCTTCGGCTCAGGTCATGATCCCAGGGTCCTGGGATTGAGCCCCACATCAGGCTCTCTGCTCTGCAGGGAGCCTGCTTCCTCCTCTCTCTCTGCCTGCCTCTCTGCCTACTTGTGATCTCTGTCTGTCAAATAAATAAATAAAATCTTTAAAAAAAAAATCTTAAAATCCTTGTTGATGGGAGGCTTTTTTTTTTTTAGAAGATATTAAAAGGAGGCTTGAAGAATCAAAATGTGAAGGGAAAGGGGAATTTAATTGTCATTGAGTGTTTAAATGGAGTAGAATGAAAAGAAGTAAGCAGATGTTTATATTGATGGAAAAATAATACAAAAATAAATAAGCTTAAATCACAAAAGAAATTGATGTAAAATAGAAAAATAAACCTTCCTAATGCCAGTGCAAGAATTCCCCAAATTGTGAAGAAATGGATTGATTGTCTTTACCTGCCTGTTTTTTTTTTTAAGATGTATTTATTTATTAGAGAGAGAGAGAGAGAGAGAGAAGGGGGAGCAGCAGAGGGAGAAGGAGAGAATCTCAATCAGATTCCACTGAGTGCAGAGCCTGATGCAGGGCTCAATCTCACAACCCTGAGATCATGACTGAGCCGAAATCAAGAATTGATGCTTATCCGTGAGCCACCCAAGCACCCCTGTATTTACCTGCCTGTTTTGATTCACAAACTGTCTTCTCTGCAGCCCTCCATCAGTATATGAATTACATATATTTTGAGTGATAATAAGAGTATGTGATATAACGTAATTTCCAATGACATGCTTTATTAATTATCCTGTGACCAGAATCAACAGTGAATGGAATAGTTCTTCTTTTTTTCATAATATATTATATACCCATGGTCAGTTTTATATATTTATACTCAGGCTAAGACCCTTCTTCTTGTCCTCTTTTGATATCAACAGATTTCTTCACTCAGCCTGGGCCTCCGGCTCTGTCTTCTGTGTCCAACTCAGGGGTGCCTTTCTGGGTCCTTCCCTTTCCTTTCATTTTGAGATGGGCGGTTTGAATATCTCTGGCTACCATGTTCAGGATCTACTCAATCCTTCCTTGTGGATAATTCTAATGCATGCTGATTTTCCTTCAAGTGGGTAAAAATGGTGTGATTATGTGATTTTAAAATATACAAAGAACATGAAGTTTAATGTCCATGTATATTATAGACAGTTGTTGATGTTTTACTTTTCCTTTACATTTAGTTTTGTTTTGTTTTCTTTCTTTTTTTTTTTCATGCAAGCCTCTTCTTCTTCACTTGGTCTTTTTCTTTCAAAAGTACATTTAAATCTGCTTTTATATTTTATTTTAGTCTCTGTTAGGTTATATTACATAGCTGATCTTTTTTTCCCTACTAACCATGTAATTATAGGGAAGTACAGGCAGCAAAATAGTACATTATTAAATAATTGTCCTTGTCATCAGTGCCTGAATATCAAGACAGTGGGAGGATAATGGAAAATGTTTTGCAAAGTTACGAACATGTTGTGTATCTCAAGGTACCAGGTGGGAAATGTGGGTTAAAGGTCAGAGAGCATCGTATAGGAAACTGGAGATGAGTGCTACATCTGTGGGCTTCGGTCTGTAACAGAAACATTTTTCATTGCTAAAGAACAGTTCGAAGGTTGAGTAACTCTTTGCAATAAATACTACAAAGAAGAAAACATGCAAAAAAGATTTTCAAGATTCCTTTTCGAAGTTATAATGAAGCTTAAAATCATTACAGGCGGAATTATTAGGAATAAAGAAATTCACGGCACCTATGAACCAGAAGGCACAATAAGATTCCGTAGCAGTCACGATGTGCAAATATTCAGGTTCTTACCGAATCGTCATTGAAGCGAGCTGGAGAATCAGGCTTGAGCAAGTATAGACTCAGAGAAGATAAACACACTACAGAAAAGCCATCTGCAATCGTGAAATGCCAAGGGGAAATGCAGGATTCTGAAACCTACTCGGGAAATAGATGTGCAGGTAGTGACCCTCCGAAATAATGCCAGAGGACAAAGAGGCTGATGTGAAGGAGCATGAAAATCTCAAAAGCCCTTGAACAACAGGAAGAAAGTACATGTCAAATATAGCGTCACACTAGAAAATGCCACAAGAAAAAAGAAGCGTCTGAGCGAGGATAGACCATTAGAAGAATATCTGTCATGACGATGGAGAACTCGCTTCTAGAGTAAGGAAGCAAAATAGTGACATAAGTATGTATGGAGAAATAAACCACATTAAACAAGAATATGATATAATTTTAGTTCCTCTACATTAAAAGAGCATGGTATGTAATATACCTTGAAGAAAATAATAAACCTTAATCCTGAACCCTGATGCGTTTAAGCACCTTCTCTTGCCTTAGGAAAGCATCTGCTCTTCCTCATGCACGGTGCCCACTCATGTCTCCGGCAGGTGTGGTCCTTTAGGTTAAACTGAATTCACCAATGAGGGTTGGGTTTTTGGGACCTCTCGGTGAAATATGATGACAGTTCTCAAAGGACAATACGCTTACTGTAGCTGAAAGATAATTAAGGAAGGACCCACATGCAAGTTCAGTTTCGATCTTTTACCAGCTTTTTGGACTTTGGACAACTAACCTAAATTTTTTCAGCATCCCTGGCTTCCTCTACAAAGTATGTGCGCTAATTATCCCTTTGGCAGGATAACATAAGAATGCAATATCAAACACAGACTGCTGTCCCCAAAACTGGTAAATAGGAGCCTTCTCTTTTTCCTCCAAATCTTGAAGTTTCTGGCAAACCTTGAACTCAGCGATGTCCTTGCAGAGTCTCATGATCAAGAAAATAGTACTTACTAATGGGCATGTTGAGGAAGTCCATTAATGATGAAAAAACAGAGCTAAAAAGTGGTAGTGTCACTTTCTCACCAGATTCCTCCGGGGAACATGCACAGTTTAAAAAGCTGTAGGTAGCCAGCAGCAGTGGACAGTAGTGCTTGTAATCGGAGATGAACTAAGTGTGAACGAAATCTTGCTAACAATTTAGAAGCAGAAATAGGACATAAACATTATGCACAGTACAATGTCATGCCCCCATGGACACTCAAAAATATGGGATGGTGATTATGACAATGATGAATGGGACGAGGCCCCGCAATCAGTGTCTGGAGCCATTAGCGAAAAGTCATGCACTTAGGACAGGGAAGCTGTTGCCTCCTCGGCCCTGATGGCGTCCCTCTTCGCACACCGGGTTACAGGGCAGTGTTTTAAGAAGGGGAGGGCTTCAAGAAGACAGGAAATGGCATGTTTTGTGACCCAAATAAAATGCTGACCGCCTGTCACGAAACAAACTTTCAATTTCTGCCCTCAAAGCTGATTTACATTTTTTGTTCCTCTTCAGTGCTCTATCTTTGGGATACTAGATTTCCCCAAGGTGGGGGGAAATGGTTTTTGAGTATTTGTGTCAGAAAGCCATCAGCTTACGGATGTAGCTTGGACGTTGCTTTAACTAACTATCTGAGGTAAGGCTGAGAGAGTCTTTATTTTCAAATAAGGTATTGATCAGGAGAAAAAAGGGGAAAGGCTACAGAAGTAAATGGGACAAGAAGAATGGAGGCGCACATCTCTGTTTTTTTGTCATCTTTTCTACAAGAGGCATATGGCAGAAACCGCTCATCACTTGCCACTACCTTTTCTCCCTTCCCTCCTGCTTAAAACATCAATGTCCCCAGTTTAACATGTAAATATCTTCACTTCCCCAAGTACCTTTGCTGCTGGGGAAAGGCTAGGTTACGCAGTTCCGGCCAATGAGATACTATAGGCAGATTTATCTGGGGGAAAGCATCCTTTCTCAGTACAAGACAAAGCCTTGTGGGAAAGGTGACTGAACCCTTCCCTTTCTTCTTGCAGGGGATAGGAATGTGATGGCTGGAGGAGCAGCAGCCATCTCACCAGCATGAATACAAAGGCCCTCCCACTGAAGAAAGCAGAGGAGGGAAAGTGAGTCCTTGATGACCTTGCAGAGTGTCAGGGTTAGCAGCCCTGCGACTACTCATCTCCACCCCATCGGGCACATAAGACAGGTGATCTCTTTCTATGATTAAGCCACTATTTTTCAGATTTTCTGTAGCTCAAAGCCAAACATGAGATCATGCAGAAACATATGTTATTGCCAGAATTGGTTTAAAGCTTAAAATAAACAAGGCTTGGAACCTGGTTATCGTGGAGAAGCTCTCATGGGGACTTTTTGTCAAGATCGTGGTAAAAGTAGACTTCCCAGGATGAGAAAAGATGCAAAGAAGTTCAAGGACTGCAGGAATCTGCCCTTATCCATCCCACAAATGACTCTCTTTGAGCCCAAAACCCACATAAAGGATACAGTGTTGCCCTCTCATGCAGTTTGCCTTAAAAACCCTCATCTGTTAAAGCCAAAAAAAAGGGCCTGCCTGATTTAACTGATGAGAAGCGAGCTGAGACATCAGAGATGGAAAATGAAGAGGCATTTGTTTCAGATGCCAGGCAGTGCTAAGACTCAGTTCCTCCCTAGGGTAGGTACTGAGACCCAAGTGCTCCGAGAGACTCTGTTATCTGCAATTCCAATCCCATTTGATCAAGCCTCAGTGCTGCCTCATCTACTTATCTCGCCTGGACTTTGTTTCTAGAAAAATCTGCATTGACTGCTGGCATTTCCCATTAGCCTCAATTCTGCGAGTTTCTTGGCTTACTTAGTTATCTGGCTACTTGGTCACCTCAGCCGCCCGGGTCACCATGGCTTCTTTCTGCTTGCTTCCCCTATGGAGTAGGTCCACTGTCCTTGTACCCATAGCCTTAATTTCTCTCTGTTTTATTTAGCTGAATGGAATAAAACACAGGGGGGACCAAGGCAACATAAATCTCTTAGCTGGAAAATATGATAAAAGGACAAATTAAGAGATTTTTTTTTTTAATTAGGCAGACTTTCTGCAAACTGTAAAATAATCACGAGGCTTAATGCTGAAGAAACCAAAATAGTCTTTCCAAAGTATGTTTCCTATGCTTCTCAGTGGTCAGATAGATTTGGAAAACAGTGTTCCATACTTTCCCTGTGGTGGTCCGTAGTGAAGTTAAGAACCTTAGAAGTGCACACAAAATAAACCTTGCTCTTTTTTTTTTTTTTAAAGATTTTATTTATTTATTTGAGAGCGTGGGTGTGAGAGGGAGCGAACACAAGCAGGGAGAGCAGTAGGCAGAGGGAAAAGCAGACTCCCTGATGAGCAGGGAGCCTGATGTGGGGCTCAGTCCTGGAACCCTGAGATCATGACCTAAGCTGAAGGCAGGCACTTAACCCACTGAGCCACCCAGCTGCCCCACCTTTCTTTATTTGACCCAGTGTTTCCAAAAACTTCATTTTTCTTGGAATACTTTTCAAATGACATCATGTGGGACAGAATTTGAGAAATGCTAACCTAAGGAATGAAGCTAAAAAATTTAAAATAATTGAGGCGAGGAACAGCTGTTGATTTCAGCAAGAGTCAAGGTGACTTTACAGTAGAGTTGATCTTTGCATAATGTGGGGGTTAGGCATACCCACGCCCCCTTTGCAGTTGAAAAATCTGTATATATCTTTTTTTTAATTTAATTTTATTTTTTCAGTGTTCCAAGATTTCATTGTTTATGCACCACACCCAGTGCTCCATGCAACATGTGCCCTCCTTAATACCCACCACCAGGCTCACCCAACCTCCCACCCCCGCTCCAAAACCCTCAGTTTGTTTCTCAGAGTCCATAGTCTCTCATGGTTCATCTCCCCCTCCGATTCCCCCATCTCACTTCTCCTCTCCATCTCCCCATGTCCTCCGTGTTATTCCTTATGCTCCACAAATAAGTGAAACCATATGATAACTGACTCTCTCTGCTTGACTTATCTCACTCAGCATAGTCTCTTCCAGTCCTGTCCATGTTGATGCAAAAATTGGGTATTCATCCTTTCTGATGGAGGCATAATACTCCGTAGTATATATGGACCACATCTCCTTTGTCCATTCGTCCGTTGAAGGGCATCTTGGTTCTTTCCACAGTTTGGCTATATTGGCCATTGCTGCTATGAACGTTGGGATACACATGGCCCTTCTTTTCACTACATCTGTATCTTTGGGGTAAATACCCAGTAGTGCAATTGTAGGGTCATAGGGAAGCTCTATTTTTAATTTCTTAAGAAATCTCCACACTGTTTTCCAAAGTGGCTGCACCAACTTGCATTCCCACCAACAGTGTAAGAGGGTTCACTGTGTATCTTGTGACTTCCCCAAAACTTAACTACTAATAGCCGACTGTTGGTGAGAAAACTTAAATGTCATAAATAGTTGATTAACACATATTTTGTATGTTCTATGTATTTTATACTGTATTCTTAAAGTAAGTTAGAGCAAAGAAAATATTATTAAGAAAATCATAAGGAAGAGAAGATACATTTTTAGTACTGTACTATAGTTATCAAACAAATAATCTGCATGTAAGTGGGACCCACATAGTTCAAAACCAAATTTTTCAAGGCATCAGGAGATAGTTTTAAATGGATATGAAAAGACTATTCAGAGCAGCACAAATCTGAAACCTTAAATAGAAATGTTCCAAAGTTATAGATCCCTCGCTACTTTATGATTCATAGGATGGAGCCATTGATGTTTTCAGGCCAGAAGTTGACCAAAGGAGCTTACCATGTCTTTAACTTTATACTCCTAATTCTTTTACAGAAAATACTTTGAGGCTAACATTTTCATAGTCAGTTACAATTAAAGAGTTGGAAGGGTCCTGAGAGATCACCTTGTCCAAATCCTCAGGTTTTATGGGTAGTAAGAACAGGATTCCAAAACACAGGTGATTTGTCCTGTGCTAGGAATATGCCAATAGCTGAGCTAAACCCAGAATGATTTTTCCTGATTTTTTACTCAGGGCCTGATCACCAGACAGACACAGGTCAGTAAATTCTCTAGCCTCAGAATCCCTCCTCTAGTAATGTAGGTGACTGCATGTACGGGCATCCTCTTGGACCTTTTGTGTCACTTCAGGGGTCCTCAAGAAAAGGGGTCAGACTCAAACATAATGATGCTCATTCTGCTTGCTGTCTGTGAATAATAAAGTCATTTCTCTCTGATCCAGGAGTCTCCCATCCTCTGCCAGAATCTATGAAATAGCAATAGGTTAATTTATTAGCTTGTAAGTAGGGTAAAAGTTAAATGCCAGGCCTCCTAGAAGCCTCCTAGTCAACGCTGGGAATTCCTCTTCTATTTTGAGTGGAACTATGTAGGATTTTCATTCTTTCTTTCTTAAGTGTTTGCTAAAATTCACCAAGAGAGCCATTTAAGACTTGGGTTTTTGTAGTGGAGAGATTTTGATGACAAATTCAACTCTGTTATTATGGGGCTACTCAGATTTTCTATCATGTCAGTTTTGTATCCTGTGTTCTTCAAGGAATTTGTCCATTTCAGCTAAATTGTCATGCACATTGCCATAAAGTTCTGCAAGGTATTCCTTTCCTATTCCTCTAATATCTATAGTATTTTTAAAAACTCTCTCATTTATTCCTGAAAATAGACTTAGTGTTCTTTTTAACTTTTTTTGTCCTTATCAATCTAGCTATAGTTTGATGGATTTTATTTATCTTTTCAGATACTTTTGGTTTTGTTGATTTTCTACATTGTTCATTTTTTATTTCTTGATTTATACTCATATTTACTATTTTTGTCCTTTTGTGTATTTGGGTTTCAATTGCTTGTCTTTTTCTAGCTTCTTAAGGTAGGAATTTAGAGTAACCACAAGTCTTTTTTTTTTTTTTATTGTTAAAATCTTTTTTTCTTCCCTAATTTAAGAATTTTCTTTTTAAGTACTGCTTTAGCAGCATCCCACAAATGCTCATAGGTTATATTTTCATTATAATTTTAGTCAAATTGAGTTTTTATTTCCCTTGTGATTTTTTCATCTTTGATCTCTTTGACATTAAGGAGTTTTTAAATTTTCAAATGTTTGGGCTTATCTAGATATCTTATGCTATGATGCCTTCATTAAGTCTATCATTATCAGTTAATACACTTTAAAGCATCAAGCCTTTTAAATTTATTGAGTAAGTTTCATTTCCCAACATATGGTTTACCTTGTAGATTTTACTACCGGCATTTGATAGAGGGTGGTAAAAATCTCCATTGGATTTGTCTATATATCCTGTTCTACCAGTGTTTGCTTCGGGTTTTTAGTATCAACATAGTTTATCCTTCAGGTTTCAACTCTCAGGGCCACTATGAGAAGAGTGATGGCAGATTTGCTTTTGACTTTGTCTCCAGTGTTGCCAACCTAGCACACCTCCCTAGCCTTCCTGCATGTATGAGTAATCGGGTGGTTGGTGGTATTTTTCTGGAGCACTGTGGAGGAATGAATTTGAGCAACAAGCTCTTAAGATGCCATTACTCCTTGAGAGCATCGGCTCTGTGCACTAATGCTATATTAAACGAAATCCTCTTCTAATCAAGCAAAATAAGGATAAGAAGGCATGGTGTACAAAATAATGATCAGAATGTCATAGGCATTACTAAACAAGAATGGATACGGGTAAATATCTTGAAGCAACATGTGACAGAATGTGCTGCTCGCCTACCCGATATCCATCCTCTCCTTGGTTTTTACCAAAAGAACCCCCATTTACTTTTTATTGGCAGTACAGCCAAAAAAGAGAAGAGAAAAGAAGAGAAACAAAGCAAAGAGAAGAAAAAAGGAAGGGGAAAAAAAGAACATAAAAAATATCTACACGGGGGTGCCTGGGTAGCTCAGTGGGTTAAGCCTCTGCCTTCGGCTCAGGTCATGATCTCAGGGTCCTGGGATCAAGTCCCGCATTGGGCTCTCTGCTCAGCAGGGAGCCTGCTTCCTTCTCTCTCTCTCTCTCTCTCTCTCTCTCTCTGCCTGCCTCTCTGCCTACCTGTGATCTCTCTCTCTGTCAAGTAAAATAAATAAAATCTTAAAAAAAAAAAATCTACACGATTTCTCAGACTCTATTCCAGAATATGACATTGTTTGGTCAATGAAATAAGCTGAAACTCACCAGGAATTTCTACATAGTTTTGCTTTCCTGACATGGGTGCCAGCTCTTCCTCCTCAGAGCTTTCTTATCCTTCCTGCCAGGAACGCAGAAGGAGGTTCTATAGAGGTGAAGAATGCTATCTTGGAACCATGAAATAACCATGAGACTGAAGGAACAGAAAGACAAAATAAGGCCAGGATGAGGCCAGGATGTTGACGATATCATGCCACAACACCAACTTTGCCTACCTATGTCCAGACTTAATATATGAGAAAAAGATACCCTTGTTTGTGAAACTACCATAATTGTGTTTCTGTTATATGCAGCTGAATATATATAATCCCTAACTAACACCAAAAGAGAAATTCTTAAGAAATCACAAACCAATCAGAAGCCAAATTCAAACTTCTGCTGGAGACTTATGCCTCTACATTTCTACTCTTCTAGAAGAGTTTCTATAAAGAAAACTCCTTAAAACTTTCTGTGTTCGTGCAAGGACTCTGCGCAGGCCTTCTCCCATCAGGCATCATTGTGGTAATCAGAAATCCTCCAAGTAGTGTTTTTCTCTGACTGCCTGCTGTAAAAAAAAAATTCCACTTCCTAGTCAGTTCAAAAGACTCTGAGGTGAGATTTGTGCAAAATGATTTTCTTATCTGGAACCCTTGCAAATGTTTCTGTAACTGGCTTGACCACTTCTTTCTGAGTTGTCATGCTTACCCCTTCCCTTCTGGGGAGTTGTGAATTCCCCATGTGCTGCGCTAAGCCGTCCCTTTCACAGTAACACTCAACCCTGGAAGCAAGTCCTGATGTGCGTGCGCCGAGGGATTAATCACACCATTGATAATCAAGTTGTCACAAAAACGTCTGCTGAAGCAAACCTCCACATAGGAAGTAGAGCGTAATTCCAGTAGGCATTTAGGATATGGCTCTGGATGCCTTCACCCAGTTAATGCAGGAAGGGAATGCAGAGTTTCTCAGCTTTGCTAATCTAAAGTAGAATATTTTGTGAAGGTGGATGCTTATACTGAAAGACTATGAAATGTGTATGTGTACATGGGTACGTACACGCGTGCGCGCATGCACACACACACACACACACACACACACACCCCTTAGCATTTTCCAATTGCTTCGCAAATGAAAACAGCGGAACAGAAAAATCTCAGGTGTCAGTATTTAGCAAGTAAGCAAAAAACCCAGAATTTTAAATATTTAATTGCTTTGGGTCTGATAAACCTTTCAAGTCCAAGAGATTAATAATGGAAAATAGAGCCTGTTGTGGCTTAATCACTAGCTCAAATTGAGTCCAAGCCAACCATAATTAGATGAGAAATGCCAAAGAATCCTTCTGGAGGCTTAACAGATAAGCTCTGAACTCTGTCCACATAAAATGAACAATATCAAAATATTGTTCTTCATTTTTTTAATGGGTTTCAACACATCTACAAATAAGACTGAGTTTTTCTTTTTGTTGTTGACCTTGGTAGCTAATTAAAAGTATATGCTAAAGGTTAGGGTAAGAAGTGATCTTGTATTTGGCTGTCGAAATGGACCCCTCTGTTCTGTTAGGAATATGAATCCATTTTACTATATTCTAACTGGTGTGTTCTCTTTAAGACGTCAAACACAATGGATTGGACTCAGGCACCTCCTGAGATTTCTACTTGTTTTATTACATAGGAAGAGACGGATACGCATCTAGCTGACAAGTTATCCCCCAGGTATATAAATATGATTGATAGTGCATACCCAGTGCATACCCAGCTGTCTTAAACGAGCTCACTATATTTATATCTGACCTTTGGCTAATGACATAACCTGCTTCTATCTGGTCTGTCAAGCTCAGGATTGAGTATTTTGGCTCAGACTTTGCACACCTTTGATTGCTTCAAGCTAGCAAGGTCCGTCTGCTGCTGTCATTCCCCAGCTCTCAATTTCAGTGTTGCCTGAACTTCAGATCATGCCTCAACACCATCCAGGTGAGTCTGGAAAGTCCGCAAAGTGGATGATGAGGCATAATGGCATAATTGAAGCATTTCTGTTTTAAACTCCAGGTTCATTGTGTCAGATGGGTCTGACCCAAACAATAAATAAGTAAATAAAATAATAAACAAAAACACAAACTCCACGTTCATTCTCAGGCTCAAGACCTTCCCGTGTGTCTTCTCTATAGTGGCCAGAAGGATTTGGCTTAGGATCTGCTTTCCTTGTCAGCTGCCACCTCCTTTGCTTTCACTTCTCCAGATGCTTTGCTGTCCCTACAGACAAGCACCCAGGCTGGGTTGTTAACTTTTTCAGAGTTTTCCAGTTCATTGTGTAAAACCAGCAACCATTAAAAATAACAATGAATATGGCTTCCGCTCAAGTAGTGATCCTCGGGTTGTGGGATCAAACCCCACATTGGGCTCCCCACTGAGCAGGGAGTCTGCTTCTCCCTCTCCCTCTGACCCTCTCCGGGCTTGTGCACTCACGTTCTCTCTCTCTCTCTCTCTCTCTCTCTCTCTCTCAAATAAATAGATGAAATCTTTTAAAGAATGCTAGTAAGACTTCTGTTTCTCAGCTCTTATTTCTTAAGGGGAGCTCCTCAGTAAACCCACCCCCACATTCTGACCCAGGCAAGGCAGATAACAGTTGCCCCTTTGCCTTCCCTGTAGTGGGAATCTTGCATGTTTGAAGAATGATTACCTTGATGTATCTTCTCATTGGAACAAACGTGGTCCCCCAGAATTTTTTGATAGTAATCACCTTCTGGGACCTGATCTCTTTTTTGTCTTTCAGTTTGACCAATAAAACATAGTTTATGTTGACATAGTTATTTTGATTCTTTGCATTAATAATCTGGCAGGAGTCGTGGGGGAAATGGTCTTAAAAAGCAGTTGGACATGTGAAACAAATATACATAAGTGTTAATGTTCCTGATCGTTTTCCAAACTGCCAGATGCTATGAATTTCAAAATTCTGCTATGAAATTTTAAAGTTCACTTATCTTATGATGAATTGCAGAAAATATTTAACCAAATAAATCAGCTTCCTCTAGAAAATGCCATAACACACCTTTGGTATCCCTCCTTGCTAACTAAATACCTCAGAGTTAGTTGAAATAGGGTCCTTTAAAGATTGATAAGTGAATGTTTGAAAGGCAGATAATTTTATCTTGTGAAAGCTCTTCCAGAAAAAACAAAGATGGCACAAGTCACTTTATAATATTAATATCTTGGTATAAAAATTGAATAAGGACAACACAAAGGAAAAAGGGGAGTAAACCGTCTTAGTTCACTTCTGAACACAGATTAGAAAATATGAAATAAAACAGTAGCCAAGTAAATTCATAATCGGTTAAGAATGATAGGGTGCGAATTGGAAGGGATTATTTTGGGAATGCTATAATGGTTTACTGATCAAAATTCTATCAATGTAGTTCATCATAATAGTGGACTAAACAAGAAAAATAAATGATCTCAGTAGATACAGAAAGCATTTAATAAGTTCTGAGGTTAAATACTGATAGAACAGAAGAAAAACTAAGAAAACTGAGAACAAATATGATGTCTTTAACTTGATAAAAGTATTTACTTAAAAGGCTCAGCTAGATAGTGCTTCCTGAAAAAATTTTGACATCAACAAAGTAAGGATATCTCTTATCACCACTACTATTCAATATAATACTGAAGGCCCCAGACAACACAATAAGACAAGGAAAATAATTAGAAATGATAAGAATTGGAAAGGAAGAGATAAGACTGTCATTATTTGGAAATGATAAGATTTGCTACATAGAAAACCCAACAGAATGAACAAATTAGGACATCTAATAAAAAAGTCAAGTGAATTGCCAGAATCAATATAAACTTCAAAGATTAACAGCATTTTTCTGCTAGTCTCAAAATATTGGTTCCCCTAAAAGTTGATAGATAAAACTTAAAAAAATAACAATCTTTAAAAAGCAAGCCAACTGATCCTTTGAGTCTAGCATGACCCCAATATTTATTCATAAATTGCAGTTACACAGTTTACATACAAAGTAGTATATATATCATGAAGAAGATTGCCTTGGTTTCAAATCTTGGTTCTGTTACTTACTGGTTGTGTGAATTTAGAAAAACTACATAATCACTCTCTGCCTCACTCCTCTTGTCTGTGAAGTGAGAATAGTAATAATAATAATAATAACAGCAACACTTAGCCACTTAGGATATGGTGAGGATTAAGTAATTTCATATTTGGAAAGCATTTGTGGTACCTAGCACAAAGTTAATGCTCCTAAAAATTAGCTCTTCTTATTATTATAGAACTATTATATTAATACACTAGATACAATTTGCCTAAACATAAAAATGTTAAAGTAAAATTAAAAAATAAGCATACAGAGAAGTGCTAGTATTTTCCTCTCTTCCCCAGTTGGGTGTTTCCATTTCACACTGGAGTCTAGAGCCTCACATGGAAATTCAACAACAGCAACTAAAACTGTAATAGAGAATAACATGTCACTTAAAATACCAACCCAAACAATGAAACAACTAGGAATTAAACCAAGGAAGAAAACACAGTATCTTTACATAGAGACTTGTAAAATTTCTAAAAATTGAATAAATGAGACCTTAATAAAAGCGGACATGTTAACATGGTAAAACTATTAATGGTTTCCTAAGCTTATCTACATATTTAATGTATTTATAATCAATATTTCAGCAGAATTTGGGGGAGAACAGGAAACATTGTCTAACTATAACTTGAAAACTTGACCATTCCTACAAAGCTAGTATAATTTTGAGAAGGAAGACTGAAAAGCAGGAACTCACAAGACATAAAGATACAGTATAATAGAACAGTCATAAAAATAGCATAAAATTGTGCAGGATCAGATGGATCCCTGAAACACAATAGAGAGAGCAAACATATTTGTATATTAAGGACAACTTTCCATATGACAGTGATGGCATCCTAGTTAAAAGACTTAAATATAAACATAAGTGTTTTAATCACATTTCCCTAGGTTATGCTTCATAACCAACCATTCCAAAATTTCACTGGTTTCCAACAATAAACATTGTATTTCTCCTTCACAAGTTTATGATCAAATAAGAGAATTCACACTCTGTTGAGCAAAGGTAGTCACACAGCTGGTCCTGACAATGGTGTGATAAAGTCTATTCCTCTACAGGAACACATGGCAAGGGTAGGGTTAATGATATTTCTTTGAAAAAGTGAGTAATACCTGGCAGCAATAATTAGTTGATCATAAGAAAACTATAAATTAAGTTAATAGAAAAAAATGTAGAGAGATATTTTATGACACTGAAATGACCTTGGATGGAGAGGAGAGTATGAATCATAATGTGAAATACTGATAAAGTCAAAAATAAAACTTTCTACTCAAAATAGAAAAAGTTAGCTGATGTATAAAGGACAGGGAAAGGAAATTAGCATTGTACAAGGGATTATTTTCTGGAGTATAACAAGAACTCATATAAATCACTAATTTATAAACTTCAAGAGAGCTGGAATTTTGTTCATTTCCTGCCTTACTCACTGGTGTATCTCCAGTGCTCAGTTACGTGCCTGGCATTACTGAAAGCTCCTTACTGTTCATTCTGCCTCCAGATTTGCTTCCCATCTATCCCATTCTCCAAAACAGATGTATTAATTTCCTACTGCTGCTATAACAAACTACAAGTTAAGTGGTCTAACACAACACAGATTTATTCTCTGACCATTCTGGAAGTCAAAACTCGAAGAGCAGTCTTACTGGCCTGGTATCAAAGGGTCAGCACAGCTGGCTCCTTTTGGAGGCTCTCAGGGAGCCTCTGTCCTTGCCCCTTCCAGCTGCTAGAGGCCCCTGCATTCCTTGGCTCATGGCTCTTCCTTCCAAAGGCAACAGCCTGGTGTCACCCTGTCTCCTTCACTGACTGCTTCTGTGCTCACCTTACCTTTTCTGTCTCTGACTCTACTGCTTCCCTTTCATCAGCACTTACGATTACCTTGAGCCCACCTGGGTTTTCCACACTATTCACCTCATCCAACAATCCGTGGTCACATCTGCAACATCCCTTTTGCCGTACAAGGAAACATAGTCACAAGTCCCAGGGACTAGCGCGTGAACTTGGGGAGCGGGGCGTGAGGCGGCATAGCATACCAGGGGTTCTCAACGCCAGCACTGTGGACATTTTTGGTTGGATGCTTCTTCGTTGTGGTGACAGGTCTCGTGCATTATAAGCTGTTTTTCAGCATCTCTACCCTCTGCCCATTAGATGCCGATAGCACTCCCTTCCCCCTAGATGTGACCAACGGTCCCCAAACAGGCAAAATTCACCTCTGTTGAGAATCACTGCTTTACACTGTTCTGGTGACCATTAAGTAAAGCTTATGGAATCGTGTTACTCTCTTGCACAGGATTCTTTATTGCTCCCCATTACTCTAAAAATAATATCCATACTTCTTTGCATATCATCTTAGATTTTTCTTTTTTTTTTTTTTTTAACATTTTATTTACTTGACAGAGAGAGGTAGACTGTGAGAAAGGAAACACAAGCACAGGGAGTGAGAGAGAGAGAAGCAGGCTTCCAGCAGACCAGGCAGCCTGATGAGGGGCTCGATCCCAGGACTCCGGGACCATGACCTGAGCCGAAGGCAGACGCTTAATGACTGAGCCACCCAGGCGCCCCAATCTTAGATCTTACATAACCTTGGTTTGCTGTCTTCTCTGGCCACCATCAGCTCTCACTTCCTGACCTCTTGTCTTCTGGGCATTCTAGCAGTTCCCCTAATATGACGTTCTCTCACACCTCCTGGCTTCAGAAATTGTTTCTTCCCCACCTGCCTGAAAACCCCCTCCTCTGACTCTTCTTAAGATGCAATTCTCCCTCTTCTTCCTCAAAAGGGAGCTGGGATATCTGGAATCCCAGGTCTCCCGTCCACATCTGCTTGTGGAGCTCAGAGCTTACCTGTTAGAGAACTGGCACTCATTTCCTCTTCTCCCTGCACTAGTCTGTGAGCTGCCTAGATCTCTCACCTTTATTTGTATCCACGGGTCTAGCCCCCTTCCTGCAACACAGGAGGAGCCCATGACGGTTTTTTGAATAAATGAGTCAATGGCGCATTTCATGACTCATCCGTAATACATCCTCTGGAGGCGGAGACCAATGAGGAATGTTGCCCCAAGATATTAACAAAAAATAACTCACTGGTCTATTTCAAAATAGGAAAGAAATCAATTCTCCTGTCTTCTCTCAAGGGGGAAAACCCTCGCGAAGGGATTATTTTGGCTCCTCTGTGAGTGCTTGATAACTGTTTCGTTATTGACTTCTCCCAAATCAAGTTCATGCTCAGAAACTACTTTTACTTCCTTAATATGCCTAAGTTACAAAACAAACGAGAAAAATCCCTTCTGCGGAGAATTGTCCAAAACAAAGCTGGAATTAAAGCGGCACAGTCCTGGATTCCACAGCACTCTGAAAAGACTCCCTATGTCAGACTGGCTCCGTGCATCACCTAGGAGGCCCGAGTTGGTTTTGCGATTTCAATTGTAACTGTGCTGGCAGAAAACTGTCACCTGGCACTTCCAGGCTTTGCAGTGGAACAAAATCCACTGCTCTGCAAAGTCTCAACATTTGGTACCTGCCTCAAACAATAAAACTGTCAAAATGGTTTCTGTTGCTGTGCGTTTTATTATTCTTCTGGTAGTCTACTGTTAAAAGTTTCTCTTAATGGGTAGAAACTGGAGACTCTTTAGTAAATATCACCAAAAACACCTGCACCTCATGTTCATGTTCACTAATGACTGTTTCCTCTATTCAGAGCTCAAATTAAGAGGATGTTGAGAGAGGATGGATGTTATCTCTCTACTTGTTAAATATATTCAGGTAATTTATGTAAAACACAGAGATTAAAGAAATTTCCCCCTGGCTACATTTTTTTTCATTCCGCCTAAAAAAGCTGCCCACAGACTTTGTAAAGAGAGGGTTGAAAACAAAGTTCCACTAACCAAAATATGTCAAAACTTAATATACTAAGGGAAGGTTTTTTCATTGACTTTAATTCCTGTGTAAGGCTGACTAAAAGGTTGCTTTTCCTCTAAACCACCATTTCTTAAGCTCATTGCAAAAAATGTCTAGTTGAAGGCCAGTGTACTGTAATTGATGTTGCTGAAAGTATTTGGCAAAGGCCATGACTTGCCTGGTTGGATCCCAACTCTGTGGCCTTGAACAAATTGCCTAACCTCTCTGTGCCAGTTCCTTCATTTGTAAAATGAAGATAAGAATCGTGCAAACCTCAGAGGATTATTGCAAGGATCAGAAGAGTCTGTATTTGCAGAATGCTTTGAGCGCTGCCTGGGATTTAGAAACATTAAATAAGTATCTGGGATAATTGTTATTGAAAACAGAGGAATTTTGAACTAAGGATTCTTTAAAGTGTTATGAACTTAGCATTAAGTAAGCAACTATGCTCACCTACTATGAGCCACTGTGACCCATCTATTTTTTTTTTAAGATTTTATTTTTTTTATTTGACAGAGACACAGTGAGAGAGGGAACACAAACAGGGGGAGAGGGAGAAGCAGGCTCCCCACTGACCAAGGAGCCTGATACAGGACTGGATCCCAGGAACCCACAGTTCATGATCTGAGCAAAAGGCAGACACTTAACCGACTGAGCCACCCAGGCATCCCAATCTATTTCTTAGTGAAGAATTAGCAAATAAGGGATCCAAACTGCAGAGTGGGTTCCTCTTCAAAGTTTGAATGGAGTTCCGGATTTCAGTTTTAGTAAATAAATATAGTGAATTTGTGGGCTTGGGGTCCCTACATCTGCTCAAATGTTTCATGGTTGCCCATTGTCCAGGAAGATGAATTTTGCTCTTCCTTCTCTTGGGCTCTCCACACAGCAGTCCCTAGGAATCTTTCCAGGGTTATCTACCAGTTCACCCCTGCCTGACAATTCTTTAATCATCGTGTCTCAAATACATCACATATTTGCCTGTATTCCTCTTACTTAGAATGCTCTTAATTGACCTTTTTCCTTGCCAAGGGCCTTCCTTCTTAAAAGACTGGCTCAGACCCCATCTTGTCTCTGAGCATCTCCCAGACATGTTTCTGAGTGATGTGTCCCTTCAATGAATTCTCTCAGTCTCTAAATCCTTTTTTGTATATAACATGGGCTCTCTTTTTCTCTTGTATCTTTTCATGTCAGCATTCCTAACTACATTGTAATCTTTTGTGTGCAGCCTGACTCAGTGCCTCACACAGAGCAAACATTAAGTATGTTTTTATTAATGCAAATCTTTGGAAGTAAAACTCAGGTTTATATTTAGCTCCTCTCCATCTCCTTTTGGTGATTTCTTACCCTGTCCAACATGTTTTCCATTAGTGCCTGTGATCGGTGCTGTATATTAGAGACCTGAGGTCCTGGAGAAAGCTATCTTTTCCAATGTTTTAGACATCTTTATTTCATCTACACTTACCTGTGCTGCTAGTGAAAAGAATATTGGTCTCAGAGTCAGAAAATTTGGGCTTCATTTCTGTATCTTCGTTGGTGCCTACATGTGATTATGGAAAATAACCAGTGGTTTGAAACATAATTTCTTTATTCATGTAGTACAAATATGTATCCTGACCATCATACATTATATTTGTGGTTATTGTGAAGATAAATAGATAGAAATGAATGTACACAAATGATTGTACATGTGGTTGATCTGATTTCCTCAAGGATACATCAAGATTCTTAGCTTGTTGATCTAATAAAGAAAGTATACTGTAGGGTAACTTAATGTATTACCTATTTTTGTTGATGTTTATTTTAGCAAGAACTTCTTTTTTTTTTTTTAAGATTCTATCTATTTATTTGACAGAGAGAGAGATCACAAGTAGGCAGAGAGGCAGGCAGAGAGAGAGGGGGAAGCAGGCTCCCTGCTGAGCAGAGAGCCTGATGTGGGGCTTGATCCCAGGACCCTGGGATCATGACCTGAGCCGAAGGCAGAGGCTTAAACCCACTGAGCCACCCAGGCACCCTTAGCAAGGACTTCTGAGAACATAAAATCTCAATTCATAAAAATGACACTAAAAATATAAGAAAAGGTATTTGGGGACAGAAAGTTGCAATAATTTCTTTCATAAGTTAATAATCATAATTGAATTCAACAAATAGTCATTGAAAGTTTGTTATGTGCAAAAGAGCACCCTGAGTCCTATGGGAAGTCTAAAGATAAATAGGACAGTCCCTTGACTGTTTTCAAGGAATGACTCTAGTGGGAGACAAGTATGTACCCAATTAACTCTAACACGAGGTAGGTTTGGTAAAATCAAGAGGAAAACCAACTTCAGAAGATAAGAGATTAATTCTGACCGTACCTGGAAGGTTTTTTAGAGGATATGCATTCAACTAGGATTTAAAGTGGGAAAATTTCAGTAAGCTAGGCTGGAGAGGGATTAAAAAGAAAAAAAAGGTAAGAATAACAGCATGAGCAAAGAAATAAAATACAGAAAAAAATCTAACAGTAACAAACAGAATGCATCTTAATTCCTTGAATTTGTAGAGTCTTTTACCTTTCTCAAAGAGCTTTCACATATGTTCTGGTATTTGGGAATTAGAACAATCCTGTGGAGGTTAACAGGAAAAAATATATTTGATCTCACATATGAAGACAGGGAGTTTTAGAGAAAACAAATTATAAAGTCATCAGGGAATACATTGTGCTTCAGAAGACGTATGAAAGGCTAAGGGCAGGAAAGGATGACAGTTAGGAGAAATCTGACACAGTCTGAGAAGAGCACCGAGAGTCTGCCCCTGGGGTAGGTTTGCTTGCAATGGTGAGGTGGCTCTTTTTAGGTGCCACAGATGTGTAACTCATGTGATTTTATTCATAACTGGATGCAAGGAAAGATAAAGAGAAGTATCAGTAGACCCAAAGGCGAGTCATATATAAACAAAACCCGGCTTGGCTCTTCAGGACGCATCCATGAAGTCTCAGTATCTTCATTGTTCCTCCCAGTGAGCTCTGTGGGGAATGGCACACCTGATTCTGGCTAAAGATGATATTTGATGCAGACGTGCACACTGTGCAAGCTGAAGAGAAATGAGAAGTCCGTGATGAATTAATGAGGACTGTGATGGCTTTAAAATACGGTCACCAATTATCGAATACTCTTCTCTTCTAGAGACAAAGCTTCATCCCTCATCTCTGCCCCCTGTAGGCTCCGCTGACTGACTGGATTCTAACAAATGGAAGAGGAGAAGGCCTGGCTGTGTCACCTCAGGGACTAGGTAATAAAGATCATTACAGCTTTCTCCTTGCCTTCTCTTTCAGATCACACCTCCGGGGTGCCTCAGCTGCCCTGTCAGGAGAAGATTCAGAGGATGACACACCAAGACCTCCTGTCAACAGCTGTGCCATGGAGCCCCCTCAGAAGTGGATCTTCTGGCTAAAATCCAGCCTTTATGTGACCGGGGCCCTGGCCAACATCTTCACGGCAACTTCTTTTATTTTTATTTTTATTTATTTATTTGACAGAGAGAGATCACAAGCAGGCAGAGAGGCAGGCAGAGAGAGAGAGGAGGAAGCAGGCTCCCTGCTGAGCAGAGAGCCCGATGCGGGGCTCGATCCCAGGACCCCGAGACCATGACCCCAGCCGAAGGCAGCGGCTTAACCCACTGAGCCACCCAGGCGCCCCTCACGGCAACTTCTTGAGAAACGCTGACCCGGAACCACCCAGCCAGACCACTGCTACGTTCCTGACCCGCAGGAACTCCAAAAGAAAAAACGGGATAATTTACTAGGTAGCGACAAATAATTAATACAAAGGTAGAAGCAATAAGGTGTATAGCACTTTCCTCCAGCAAAGGGCAGAGATTATGACTGAATTTAGATTGCAATGAAGAGGAGGATTCTTTCTCGATTATTTAATAATTTGACCTAGAAGAGTAAACAACAATTCAACAAGGGAATAAAGTACAAAGAATCCTGAATGTGATCCAGCTAACTCGATCACTGATCTCTCCCCACAAAGAGAAAGATTTAATGCTTCTTAAATGTTTGAGTTCAGGTTTAACTACTATTCTTCTGGTTTAACTACAGCACGGTGATAGGCTGATTATATCACAGATTAACATTCTGTTTTAATGTGCTGTATTTTATTTTTCAAAAAAGATTAGGTTTTTTATTATTTAAAAATTGTATGGAGTCATTTGCTTCATGTATTTATATGTTTGCGTCTGTGTGTAAATTTGAAAAGCTATGCATTGCCTTCATATTTGTATAGAGCCCTGCCTTTTACAAAGCAATTTCAAATAGCATCCATCTGGGGCATCCCATAAAAGAATGGTTGATGAATTTGGGTAGAGCTCACTTAGCTCAGCTATCTAAAATATGAAAGGGTTTTTAATAGAGACTAAAATACATTTGGCATATAAAGCCACATTTACGAAGATATGCTAACTCTACAGGAGAAAATATATCCGTTGCTTGTTCTAAGCACCCTTTTCTGAGTCCCTCTCTTCCTTACCCACTTCTGAATAGGGCATACAAGAACCAAAGCCTGCGGAGACTGAGACGACTTTGAATTTTAGGGCAGAATTAGAGGACAACATCACAAAATGGACGTGTACTGAGTAGTTCAAGGATAAGAGCAAAACCTCAAAGCAGAAGGTTTGAGTTTCTGAGGTCCCAATTGCCTGGGCCCTTACAGTTTAGCGGGGTTCCCTGGGCTCCACGCACGGTGGGCGAGTTGGGGCGGGGCCGGGCGGACCTCACCGGGAGGGGCTAGGGCGGGCCGGGCGGGGCCCGAGCTGGGCGGGGCCAGGCCGGCCTGGGCTGGGCGGGGCCAGGCGGGCCCGAGCTGGGCGGGGCCTGGCGGCCGAGGCGGTGCAGGAAGCGCGGGAGATTTGAACTTCCTCTCCGCGCAGATACTCACACAGCGGCTTTCTCCGCGGCGTCTGCAACCAGCGAGCCACAGCCCCGGCCAGGAGATGGTGGAAGGACCCGGTTGTACGCTAAATGGAGAGAAAATTCGGGCGCGAGTGCGCCAGGGCCAGGCGGTGACGGACGTGCGGGGAAGCGCCCTGCAGAGCCTGGGAGGCCAGGTCTTGCCTCGCGCAGCCTCGCTGGCCGTGGTCTCTGCCCAGGTGAGCCCTTAATGTAATTTGCTACGGGGTCAGCAGGGGACAGTGGAATAAAGACCCCGTTGGGTTTCCAGGGCCCAAAAGGTCATCTCTTTGCTCTGGAACAGGCTCGCTGGGGCTTAGCGTTTCCCTACCTTTAATTTGTAAGAGGGACTAGTCAGTGCTCACGCGCCTGTGTGGTTAGACAGGACTGGACGGCTGAGCAAAGGCTGCCAGAGATGCCCAGGCAAGAACTGGTCGAAGGTGTCTTATTACGAATCACTTTGCTTAACTTGCTGTAACCCAGCAAAAGATGGTCTCCTTGCGTCTGTAGGTGCATTTTCTGCTGTTAATATTATCAGAGCTCCCCATTTTTTTCTTCACATTTTTAAGACAATGAGCTTTTAGCATGAAGTTTCAGCTTCTCGCCTGCCTACTATTCTGCAGTTGATAAGTGTAGCACAACGAACGTATAATTCTAAAACTGCACACAGAAAATTTAGCACTGACCTTCCCACTCAACTTAATATTGCCATCTAATGAAGGGGCTATGGAACCCAGCTCTGCCTCCCTTAAGTGAATTTCTTTTTTCTTAAAGTATATTGTAGCACAGCTTCTGACCACTCAAGGCATTCGTTGCAGATGGTGTGATTTGCATTTGTTAAGAATTTAGGACTTGTACTAAAAATACTCTGATTAAGCCATCATGCCTTAAAAGCCCTTTAGATGTGTGGATGATTGTATTTTATGAATGCATGCAATATTGTGCTGTACTGAATTTCCCCTGCAAAACTCGCTCCTAGCCTTTGGTCCAGGAAGAAAAAGCGGCTTGCTATGAAATTAGCATATGCTTACAACTTGAAAGAAATGAGAGTCTGAGAGAGTAATATTTTTCAAACTTGGAAGAGAATAAGTTTTGCATCTTCTTTCAACTTGTTTTTTTTATTTATTTTAACTCTCTGTGTCGTTAAGTGCTCTGCACCTATTCTTTTACTGTGGTGTTTCTCAAAATCAGGTCAGGGTACCACTGGGCTGGATCTTGAGTGTTCTCTTAGAATATTAATGTTTATAAAATCACGCATTCCACAAAATTTTGAATACTCAAGTTGCCTAGGGAGCAAAACCGGACACTTCCCCTGTGGAGCCTGCATTGGAGTTGGGAAGGTACACGGGCAATCATTGAGAACATAAATACAAATTGATAAATTCTCTGAAGGTTCTCCTACATGGTTCTGTTAGGACTCAGGGAGGTCAGGAGAGGCTTGGCTGACAATTAAACTGAGGTTTGAAGGGGGAAGAAGGAATGAGCAACACCTGGGGGTGGGTTTGGCGGGCAGAACACGTTAGGCAGAGCATTCGCAAAGGAGGAAAGCTTCAAATGTTTGAAGGACTGAAAGAAAAGCAGTGTGACCGGAAAACAGAGAATGGGCTAGAAGGTAGGTCGTTTGAGGTTGCTGGGCTGGAGCCAGACCATGGAGATCTTTGTAGACCTGGTTAGGGACTTTGTATTTATCTTACAAGTAATGGAGGAGAGGGGTCTTCAGAGTGTGGTGAAATCCACTCACACTTTGGAAAGGTCACTCTATCTTGAAAAGGAAAAATAAAAGACTGGGGGAAAGCCAAAGTGGATACTGCACCCTCACTTAGGAGAGGGCTGCAGGAATCCAGGGGGGAGGGCCGGCTGTGGAGGTGAAGAGGGGACCAAGCTGCTATTTCCGAAGCAAAGGCAGCGAGGGCTCAGAAATGGATAGGGCCCGGGGCGCCTGGGTGGCTTGGTGCGTTAAGCCTCCGCGTTCAGCTCAGGTCATGATCCCAGGGTCCTGGGATCGAGCCCCGCGTCGGGCTCTCGCGTCGGGCTCTCTGCTCAACGGGGAACCTCCTTCCCCCCTCTCTCTGCCTGCCTCTCTGCCTACTTGTGATCTCTCTCTGTCAAATAAATAAATAAAATCTTAAAAAAAAAAAAAAAGAAATGGATAGGGCCTGAATATGTGTATGGATATCATGATTTACATCATTCAACAGTCCTGCGTTTTGTGTCAGATTTTATGCTAGCTCCTGGGGATGCACAGATGAATGAGATAAACTTCCTCCTGTGAGAATCCAACTTAATGTTTTCAATAAATACCACCTTGGTATTCAGGCCAAAAGAGCCAGAATGTTTCCTTGAAGTTTGTTGTGGTTATCTCTGGTGGCAAAGCATTAACAGCATTTGAAAAATCTTTACACTTCATGTAGCTGGGAGAAAAAATAACCCTATGATTCCACAGTTGAGGAATGGGAGGTCCAGAGGGAGTTTAATTAAGTTGCCCAAGATCACAGGACTAGCAAGGGGTAGAACCAGGGGTAAAGAGGGGGTTCCCTCTTTTGGAATCCAAAGCCTATTCTCTTAACTATAGCTTTTCTCATTTTTAAAAGATTCAGTGGGAAAGTGGATAATTCAGAGGCAGAAACACCACATTGCCTAATAGGTAGTAGTGATTATTAACTAGGAAAGTGAGACCTTGGGTTTTTGGTTATATCTACCCACCGTTTGTAGTTTTGTTCAGTTATCAGTTTCCTTTCACTGAGAATTCTCTTCTAAGGACTTAAAATCCTCTGTTCAGATTGTACGAGAGAGGGCAACCTGATAATAGAACGCAAATGCTTCATTAATTGTTGGGCAATTGTTAACATCTCTCGGAAGCAGCACTAAGTAAGCTATACCCCTTAAATAAAAAAGGCCTGCCCTTAAAACTGTTCTGTTTAATACCTTGACATAAAGAGGTATTAAAAATTGGAATACGTCTTTATGATTGGGATCAAGAATCTGATTTTATGGGAACTGGATTTGAAAATCAATATGGAATTAATAATAATCTCTTTGTGGTTATTGGGAAAATAGTAAATATTTTGCCATGGTTTCACTTGCTGGGCCTTTGATCAAATAACAATAATAATAGCAGTAATAATCTTCATAAACAGAAAGGGCCTTTTGCATTTTAGAGGGTTGCTGGATCTATAGTAAATTTAATCAAAATGTTGTAGGTTGTCACTGATCTCCAGCATGGTCATTACTGTAACAGATGACCCCGTGTTTCCCAGGCATTTATGGTAGGGAGTTAAAGCTGTTTAAATGTTTCTGCTGCTGGCTTGAAGTCACTAGTTTCCACAAGGCAGAGTTTAAAAATAAGTTAACAACTGCATACTATATTCTTTACATTGCACTGAACATGAAAAAAAAAAAAAAAAAAGGAGAGCTAAAGAAATAGTGGGCATTTAAAGTAATTCAGGTAATCACTGTACTGAAAAACCAACCAGAAAACCCCCCACCTACGTAGCTGGTGCATTAATGAACCTGTTAGTGTATCAGATAGTGTTCCTTGCTTTTGGCTTCAGTTTGGAGTTCAGAGAGAACACGCTTTAATGTGGGTCTCCTTGTGACAACTGATCCTCGTTTTGAAGAAGCCTACCCGTCCGAGATTTCAGCATCTGCTAGTCATGCATGCATTATATTCTTTCTCTGAATTTTGATCCACCGTCTTGTCAGCATAAAATTATGCCACTGTGTAAGCACATTGCATAAAACTCTGCTGGAGTTCGTGGAACCTTCTGGTAAGAAACAGTATCGGAATATCAATGAACATTTCTGGTTGATGAGCTGCTAAGAGCCAATCCTCCGATTTTAATTGTTGGGTGGATACAATGTTTCAGGGAAGTCCGGTGTGTAATCTGCATATGTTTTCAATCTCCTTTTCACCAAACGGGATATGAAACAGTTTATTTATAAGCATTCCTTTCATTTGAAACATGAGGCTCCCGCTGTTCTATACCTCCTTAAGACTTGATACATGTATTCAATATGATAACAACGCTTTCTCATCTTTTTATGTCCTTCACAGTGTCCTGAAGAGAGTAGGCACTTAATAAATGTTTTAAATGGATGGAGAACAGAAGAGTTTTGAATAGCCCAAAATGATTAAGGATTTAAAACTAAATTCAGTTAGGACTCTTTCATTATGAGTGTGTGTATTTTGTTATGTATGTTATGTGACAGTTCCTACCACGAGAAAATAGTGAAGCCACACAATAAAAGATTTCCTCCTTTCTTCCTCTTGTTCATAGTGGGGAAGAAAGAAATCATTGCTCATTTTAGTGCCATTGTATGAAGGGATGAGCTAATCCACAGAGATTCATTTTCTAGCTAAAGGAAGGTTATGCCTTTCAATACAAAGGGGTTTTATAATTTTATAGGACGTGCAATATGATATTAACCTGGCAGGGGAGATACCGTGATCGAGAACATGCATTATATGATCCCTTACCTTTTTAAACGCAGACTGATAATGGATTCACCTTAGTGACTGTGGGTCATTATTATCAGCATTCAGCCTCACATGGAATCATGGAACAAAGGATAATGGAGAACAGGTAACAATCTTACAGATGAGGAGACTAAGGAAGGTGATTTTTTTCATGGCCACTGTAGCTTTTAATCCAACAGCAAAGTATTTGGTTTGATGTAGAAAAAAGAGCACCTGACCATCTTGATTTTGAATTCTAGGTCTTTTGTTACTTTCTCTTATAGAGATGATACACTCACATCTTTGCTGATTTGGTCAGGATTAGATTAGAAGATGCATGAAACTCTTAGCTTAGTGTCTAGCAAAGTAAGTGTCCTGGTAATTATTTGTTCTGTTTTCTCCCAGATAGGGCTTTCTTGCCAGACCCATATATTGGAGGAACGCTCTTTTCCTTAATGAAGGGTTTGCAATCATTTGGTGCCCTCAAATTATGTACAAAGCATTTAGCCTCTGGGTAAATGCTTGAAGGCTCTGCTCTTTAAAAAATTGTAGAATATGTTTTGATGTATGAACCTAAAGACCTCTCTTTGGGTGCTTAGAGACCGTTTTAAAATTAGGTTCTTTGATGGTTTAAATTGGTAGGTAAGTGATCTCTGATTAGCAAAGTGTTGTTGTATTAGGGGAGAAAGAGGCATTTGGCAAAAAAGGAGGAGAGACTATGAAAGTAAATGTGGTATTTTCTTTTCTCTGTGGGGAAAATATATAGTTGCACTAGAATTGAAACATTTATCTATAGAAAAGTCTTGCTCTGTTTTGAAAAGTTCATCTTCCTTGTTCACCCATGGATAGGCAGGATAAATGGTAATCAGCACAATAAATCATGTGCTGTCTCTGAAAATATATGTTGTTTTGACAATTTCATATTATTAAGCCACTTGAAAATGGGAAGGTGAACCCTTCCCAATCATACTTAAAATTGTGGCATAGAAGATTTTCATGTCTATTTTGGGTCGGAGAGGAGGAAATGTTCAAATCACACAATAACAGAATTGTAAGGGTCAGTGTGAGGAAGTCAAGCATATATTGGGCATTTGTGTATAGTTATAACAAAGTTAATAGGCTTGTGAAAATTAATTTTTGAATTTGTCTAGGCAGCTGGAGCTCATACAAAGAGGTGATAACCCCAGATTCTACCGTAGGACAAGTGAATATCTTGCAAATCTTAGGTTTATTCAGAAGTCTTGGCCAGTTCATACACAGTAGCTCTCAAAATAAGCGGAACAAACCATCATGGGTATACAAGAATTTCCTTCTAAAATGGAATTTTAAAAAAAGACTAAAAATATAAGCAAGTGCTTGAGATGGTCAGTCATAAGTCGAAAATTTTGTTATGTCCTATGTATATTTTCCAACACTGATTATTTTAAAAACGATAGTGTGCCGGGAATCAGGTAACTTGAGTCTAGTGCCCAAATGATAGACAACTGAATTAGAAGATCTTCATGTATCATTACCCTCAAAACCCAAGCGAAGCATTAGAATCAGTGTTTAAAGCAACCATTTAAATGCTGAGTAAACATCTCAAACAGAAACCAGGGCATGCTAACACTGGTTGCTGAAAATACATCAGTCCTTTCCTAAATCTCTTCCCCTGAAGAATTCCTAAACAGAATTCCTAAACCTTTTCATAAAGCTTACTTTATGGGATATTCTGGTTAATACAGTATTTTACTCCCATCTAGCTTTTGGTCCTTATGAGAAAGTGGCCCTCTAATATGTAAGCCTCACTCCTTTGCAGGTCATTAGAAAACAAGACACTGGGGCTGCCTGGGTGGCTCAGTGGGTTAAGCCTCTGCCTTCAGCTCGGGTCATGGTCTCAGGGTCCTGGGATCGAGTCCTGCGTCGGGCTCTCTGCTGAGCGGGGAGCCTCCTTCCTCCTCTCTCTCTCTCTGCTTGCCTCTCTGCCCACTTGTGATCTCTCTCTGTCAAATAAATAAAATCTTTAAAAAAAAAAAAAAGAAAAGAAGACACTCGGGGTGCCTGGGTGGCTCTGTCAGTTGAGCATCTGACTCTTGATTTCAGCTCAGGTTGTGGTCTTGGGATGATGAGATCGAGCCCCCTGTTGGGCTCCCAAGAGTCTGCTTGGGATTCTCTCTCTCCCTCTGCCCCTCCCCCCTGATCGCATGATCTTTCTCTCATGCTCTCTTTCAAGTAATAAATCTTAAAGAAAGAAAATAAGAAAACAAGAGACTAGGTTGTTAATAATTTTCAGAGGAGATGAAACAAATGGTAGAGTAGAAATTTTTGCCAAGAGATCCTGGGAAAGGTTAAGTAAGGATGGAACGGTAGGTGAGGAGACAGCCTGTATTTTTTTTTTTTAATGATTAAATTATAGTTGATACACAGTGTTGCATTAGTTTTAGGTGTACAACCTGGTGACTGGACACGTATATACATTATGCTGTGAGTGAGCCTATGTTTTAAAGCCAGGGGTAGTTTTCAGAGGGGAAGGAGGAGGGATCTAATTAATCCCACACATCTTTACTTCGCTCCAGGCATTGTATGAAGCTCTCAACAGTATTAGTTAAACACCATGGTCGCTGTCCCCATGGAGCTTAGAGGCAGTCAGAGGAGAAACGTAAGTCACAGTCAAACACTCGTTCCGTATGGAAAGTGCCATGACAGTGGTTGCTGGATCTGGCAGGGGAAAGCCTCAAGATTACCGAGCCTCCCAGCTGGGGAAATCCTAGTACTAGAGAGAAATGCAATCTATATGTGTGTGCAAGGAAGAGGTTATGCTAACATTTCATTTTAATTCCCAAACACCTCATCAAGTATTCAAAAACTAATTCCAAAATGTATCCCAGCCAAGGTCACGCAGCATCTGTAGCTGGAACGGTTTCAGCCGCACTGAAGTCCTTTGACAGTTGCAGGTCTTTTTCCACGGCCACTTCTGCTGCGCCTGCTGTCCTTCCTGTTCTTGCCCTTCTGCTGGCCTCTGTGTCGTCCTGTGCACTGTCGTTGGGCCACAACATGTTCTTTTTCAGTATGTGGAGAGGTGTTAGTTTCATGACCTCTTCAACATGTGTTTTTTTTTTCTTTTTTTCTTTTTTTGTCATATCGTGTGTTATTTTTAGTCATGGAGAAGAGGGTAAATCACCAGTAAAATAAGACCTATAGTACACCTTTAAGGGTTTGGTTTGTGGTTCTCTTTGAGGCCCTCTCAGCCAGAAGGACATAGTTCACTTTTCACTGACGGCTATGCTAAGAGATTTAATGGTCTCGTGCATTTTAAGTATATCGGCCTTTATATTTTTGGATTCATCCTCCTAAGCACAACAGAATTTATTTACAAGGGCATGTACTCCCCTTTGGTCTTTTAAATATGTGGTCCAGTAACCATAAAGTTTTGGAGGGCCATCCACTGAGACTTTCTTTTGCTAAATAGCCAAACTTCCCATGGTTGGATCTCTTAGTCTAAAATCTCTGATCATTGACAGTAATGTGTCTGCAACAGGACAACCTCTGATGCCTTGAGGAATTAATCCCGGGTATAAAAACTTTTTTTTTTTTTTTTTTTTTTTTTTTTAGTGCCAGGTGTTTATTGCCCCCCCCACACGTGGGATTGCTCACATACACAACACACACAGGCATTGACATCATGGGAGAGAGCAGCACCTCTGGCCTCTGGGCGAAGGACAGGGCGTTCTCTCAGCCCCTGGCCTCAGGGAGCGAGATGGGAGACGAGGATGGCTTCTCTCTCCTGCCCTCACTGGGGTCTGAGGGGGCCCACGAACAAATGCCACCCCTTCCATCTCTCAGCCATCGAGAAGCCACCTTGGTGATGTTTCGTTCCAATCGTTTGTTACATGGAGAAGGGATTGGCCTGGTCCCAGCCATTACAGGGGAAGGTGTAAACATTAAGGAAGAGGTATACTTTGGCCACAAAGGGGACGACACCATCAGAAGCATGTGTGGGGTGGGGGGTGGGGTGGGGGAGGAGCACTGTTACTGAGCTTCTGAGCTATCTAGTCCCTGGCTTAGCAGGAAGAACAGGGAAGATGGCCGGGGGGCTTATTGTTTGGCATTGATGATATCCACAAACTCTGGCTTGAGGGAAGCCCCACCCACGAGGAAGCCATCCACATCAGGCTGGCTTGCGAGCTCCTTGCAGGTTGCTTCAGTCACAGAACCTCCATAAATGATACGGGTGCTCTGAGCCACGGTGTCCGAGACGTTGGACTTAAGCCATCCGCGGAGCTTTTCGTGTACTTCCTGGGCCTGTTGGGGTGTTGCAGTCTTGCCAGTCCCAATGGCCCATACAGGCTCATAGGCCAGGACAACCTTGCTCCAGTCTTTCACATTATCTGCGATGACCTTGGTTTGCTCGAAAACAACCTTCTCAGTGATGCCAGCTTCCCTCTCATCTAGCTTCTCCCCAATGCAGGCAATTACTCCAAGTCCCTCTGCCAGGGCATGGGCCACTTTCTGTCCAATCAGCTCATCTGACTCCCCAAAGACGTGCCTTCTTTCAGAGTGCCCCAGGACTACCCACGTGGCTCCACAGTCTTTGATCATGCCAGGGCTGATCTCCCCAGTGAAGGCCCCGTTCGTCACTTTGTAGCAGTTCTGTGCAGCCACAGCAATCTTGGCGTCCAGCTTTTGCCTGGCAAAGTCGATGTAGGCGGTGGGGGGTGCACAAACCACTTCGGTGTCGGCCGGCACCTTGGCTGCGTTCAGAGTGGTGATGAGCTCCCCCAGGTTCTTCTTCCGCCCGTTCATCTTCCAGTTCCCCCCGACGAAGAACTTCCTGGAGGGCGCCATGGCGCTGCTGCCGACACCCTGAAGGTCAGAAGCAGCGCCTATAAAAACTTTTTTTAACCTACCCCTTAGCATTGGTAATAAAGGATGTTTCAGCTGTGCTCTCCATAAGCTGTCTATGGAACCAAATTCCCCACAGTGAGGTTCCAGACAGTCCTGGGGCAGGACCTTATAGACCCCTTTCGTGGATTGTTCAACCTTCCCTGGGAGGGAAATCTTGGATAGAAATCAGGATAAGCTAGGTTTGAATTTCTTTTTGATAGACATTAGTTGGAGCTCTGGGGCATCTGACTACCTGGATTTAAAAAAAAAAAAAAAAAAAAAAGGCAGTGGTTTTTATTAAAACCCATATGTTTTTTTAACCTGGTTTTTACTGTTTCTTTTGATGGCTCTCTTCTGAAACGTATATTGTAGAGTGGTTCAAAGAATGGGTGGCACAGAAAAATGTGATATGAATTGTGCTCTTAAATATTTTTTTTAACCAATTACAATAAAACCCCATGAGGTATTACTGCTGAATTAAATTTGGATGTTTTGATAATGGGACAGCTGGTCTAGTCTAGCCCTTTAATGGTGACCACTAGTCCTTATGGAGTGGAAAACTTCCCAGAAAACAATCTGGGTTTTCAAAAGGCAGAGAATAAAGTAAAAAATCAGGGAATGTTATGATCCTAGTAAGCCCGATTATGTAGGCAAATACAAATGGATACTTCCTTATAATAAGATTAAAAACATCCACTGACGAGCATTAAGTCAATGTAAGCAATGAAGGATACCCAACATGGTCTTAAACAGTGAGGTTTTAATGACATTTTCACATAGATGTCTCCGGGATGGAAGGACAGACACCATTTATGTCAAGCCATTGGCCTCTACTTGTGAATGATTATTGGGAATCGCGTCAGAATCTGGCAAAAATGAATCTTATTATTAGGCGCTACATGTACCTATAGAGGAGGCAGGGTCCTGGGGTTTTCCTCTTAGCTGATAGTTTGATTCCCATTTTACTGAGAAAATGTATCAACCACAAGAGAATTTGCACAAGCACATCTACCTACCAGCGTCTGTACCCATGTAAGCTGCCTTCTTCCTGATGCTGTAGGTGGACTGTCCATGTTCCTGTCAAGACCAACACAGCCCATGTGTCCTTGAGCTTGTCTCTCCTTGCCTAGTGAAGATATCGCTTCAGCCATCGTCTCCCCTGCATGACAGTTCTTCTCTCTCCTGAGCTGTCCTATCTTAAAGCAAACAAACCTTCTTGCCTCTACTTCCCCTCAGCCATCACCGTGTCCCTGTGTTAGCCTGGACAGCATCTCGTGTTCACACCGCCTCAGTGCCTCTGATGCCTCTTCTCTCGTAGCCTCCTAAACCCACTTCAGCCAGGCTCTTGCTTTCTGTCACTTCTCCAAAAACTCTTGTCACGAATCACCTCTGCACAGCTAAATCCAGTGGTCCGGTCTCGGTCTTCATCTGACTTTGAGGTACTAACAGTGCCGGACACGAGTTTTCCTCGAAACTTTTCTTCCTTAGCTTGTAGGACAGTGCCCTTGCTGGGTTTTGTTCCTTCCTGGCTGGCTGCCTTCTCCCCTGTGCTGTTCTCCTCCTCCTTTCCCTGACGGTTTCCCATTCCTCCTCCTATCCCCACCACCAGGACATGGCGGTGTCCTAGCCCACCGTTCTTGGCCCCTTCTCTTGGTGTTCTGTACTCCCTCTCCTGTTGACGTCCTCCAGTCTTGAAGCTTTAGAAGCCATCTGCATGCTGATGACTAGATACATTGACATCTGCAGCCTAGACCGCTTTCCTGACCTCCAGATCCCGTGCCCTACTGCCTGCTCGAGGTCTCACCTCAACTTACCTGAAAACTAGCTTTTCACTTTCCTCTCCCCTCCAGTTCCACCCAAATCTTCATCTCCGTTGCCAGCGCTACTGTCTTTGCTATAATTCAGGCCAAAACTCTCCCACATGCAGTGTGTGCCAGCAAATGCTCTTTGCTCCACCTTCAAAATCTGTCCAGCAATCTGGCCACTTCTCACCGCCTCTGCCGCTCCAGTATCGGCCCCGAGTTCCTTCCTCTCTTGTCTGGGTCTTTGCAGTGGTTCCTCTGAGTTCTTGGACCACTTGCCCCCTGATCTCCTGAGCCAGAATCCAACCCAGCATTTTAAGAGAGAGCATTTTAAAAAGTAACGGAGATCATATTTTAATTCGTCTTCATTTGTGTCAGAGAAGCAGCCAGTCTGTAGAGTGGACCTTGTGGACCACACGGTCTGGTTCTCCTCTGTCTACACCTTCCCTTGTGGGCCATCCTGATCTGCTCGCTGTTATCAGAAACACTTCCCTGGAGGGCGTTTGCATCCCTGTTCCCTACGGGTGGATCATGGCTCACTCAAAACCCCTTTGAGATCTGCTCAGATACCATTTCCTTCATGAGATTATGAGTGCCTCGCTTAGAATTATAACCTGCTACACCCTCCCCTAATCCTGATCTCTTTCTCATCTCGATTTCTTTCCCAAATGGTTCAACGCACTGTCATTATGTTTATTAACCTACTCTCTCCTGCTTGGAAGTCTATACGCTCCATGAAGGCAGGAGGTTTTTGTTCTTGTTCTCTCACTAATGCATCCCCAGCATCTAGAACAAGCCTTATACACAGTGGAAGGTCAGTCGACCTTTCTAAAATGAATGAATCCAATGAATGGTCGTGAACGGTGCATTTTCAATGGTGAGGGACTTTGCAGACGTCACATCCCACCGTTGTTGTCAGGGGGCATCAAATGACAGATCCAGCCCCGTGAAGAGTGAGGAATTTGAACTGTGGCTGCTGTCGACGGTGAGTTTAGCCTGAGTGGAGCAAGTGCTCTTCGAAGCTGTTCATTTGGCAATGTGAGCAGATTTCACAGGAGACGACTGGGACTCATGTACTGTTTTATTAGGTGTCGTGCCAGCCTGCCTAGTTCAAGGTTACCTTGTCTGTCTCTTTGCCAGGAGCCTTGATAACACCCGGTAAAGCTGGATAAAGTGGAGGAAAGGAGGTGTGAGCAGGGGACAGAGAAGCGGTCGGGTGAGCGCAGCTCATTTCCGCGCTTTCCTGTTGGGTGAACTAGTGAGGGGCAAGTTTAGCTTCAGGGTGGTACTGGGAGAAACCATCACTGTTCCCTGGGGGTCCTGCTGTGTGGAAGGCTAGACTCTAACAAGACAGTGGCCAAGGCTAAAAGGCAGCTAAGTGCCACTGGAAGAAACCAGTGCCTGATCCTGATCCAAGTTGCTGGGAAATCAAGCACATCTGGTTCTGGCGGTCCAGTGTGTGCTTAGGGCCCGACGTGAGAGAGAGCAGAGATCAAGCCCTTCACAAGGCGTGGGTCCCCACGGCCAGTAGATCCTGGTTGCAGGAGACATGGACAGTGTGACTGCACTCCCCCCGCTTGGTGTGGGGTGGAAGGAGGCCAAGCCCTCCCCCGGGGTCTGCCATACAGAAAGCTGGGGTCGCGCCTGAGAGCCTCTGGCACACCTGGGGATGTGCATCAAGCCTGGAAGAGGGAACGATACTTCCTCCCAAGGCGACAGATTCTGAGGGCTCTATGTCTCTAGATGGGCAATGTTCCAGGTCCCAGGCCCCTTCTCATGCATCCAGGGGGATGGACGCATGACAGACTGCGTGTGATTGCCTTCCCAGCGCTCTGAAGACAGGCTGAGTTTTAGATGAACCTGTAAAACTTGGAGGACTAAAGGAGATGAAGGCACTGTGGCGGCAGTGGTCACAGATTCCCTCTCAGGGAAGCCGCAGTGTGGGACCGTAGGTATGAAACGGGATCAGATGGATGGGTGAATGCGGGGAACTCTGCCCGCAGCTGAAGGACTTTGCAGGGCGTGGCTGAGACCACTTGCTAGCAAACAGTATGGGGAGAGGCTAAGAGATTGCTGACATGGGAGTGGTGGGGAAAACAATTTAGAAATGAAGGTTTTTAAAATGTCGCTAGGACCTTAAATCTAAGATCCAGAAATGCATCAAACCTAGTCTATGCTGAGGCAAAGGCTACTCACAACAGATCTGTGTCTGCTCTGTATATCATCATCCTCAAAGCATCCTGGCTGATTTAGAAGAACTTTTTTTTTTTTTAAGATTTTTTATTTATTTATTTGACAGAGATCACAAGTAGGCAGAGAGGCAGGCAGAGAAAGAGGGGGAAGCAGGCTCCCCGCTGAGCAGAGAGCCCGATGCGGGGCTCGATCCCAGGACTCTGGGATCATGACCTGAGCCGAAGGCAGAGGCTTTAACCCACTGAGCCACCCAGGCACCCCTAGAAGAACTTTTTACCTACTACTTGGTTGTCAATGGAAACCGGCACTGAAACCCACCCTCTTAATCTACACTTGGCTCTGTGGCCAGGTGAAGTCTTCTGTTAGGCAGGAAAACATCGAGACTCCTGGTGCTTCTCAATTCAGGGCTCTCGCAGATTCATTTAGGAAAACGAGGCACGTGTGAAAGTGTGTTCCTCCTTCCCTGGGTCCTCCAGCCTGTTGTGAGAGGGCTTGGTGATCACTGCTAGGCCCTGGGGTTCAACCAAGAAAGAGGAAAGGAATCAGAGGCAGATGTTCTGAGCACATGGTGGCATGTATGTCTGGAGGGCCTCTTGCTAGAATCTCCCACAGGTTCTTCTTGTGGTTTGGGCAGAACTGGAAGGCTGCCATTTGTAATCCCTTCTGTGCTTTGGTTCCTTGGTCCCTCCAAGCATGTGACTGATCCCCAGTTCTTATTATGTGGAGGAGGGATGTGAGGCTGGTCCCCTGAACGTCGGGCAGCTGGGAGATTCTAACATCAGTGTAGCCATAACTGAACGTGGCTTCCGTGGAAGAATGGTGTCTGCTCTGGCCTTAGTCTGCCTGGGCTGCCATGACAAGTGACATTGCCCAGGAGGCTTACAGAGATTTATTTTCTCCCAGTTCTGGAGGCCAGAAGTCCAAGGTCAAGGCTCAGGCCAGTCTGGTTTCTGGTGCGAGCTGACTTCCTGGCCTGCAGACACCACTTCCGTCTCCCATGGCACAGCCTCTGAGGACATGGGACAGAGAGAGTGAGCTCTCTTCAGGCTCTTACCAGGATGCTGATCCTGCTGGATCGGTCCCCACCCTATGACATCACAAAAACTTAAGTACCTCCCGAAGGCTCTGTTTTCAAACACAGTCCCATTGGAAGTTAGAGTTTCAACGTTTGAGTATTGGAAGGGACAAAATTCAGTCCCTAGCTGTTTGCAGTCTTTTGTTTTTGGGGGAGGGGGTGTATAAAAAAATCTTTTATCCTTCTGTTCCTTTGAACTAAATACTATAATGTGTCTTTTTTTTTTTTTTTCTTAACAAGGGCTCATCTAGGAAAGTAAAGAATAGAGTGGACATATCATCTTAACTATTTAGAATGATAGATGTCTGTGAACCAAATGTTTGAGAATCAATGAATATCATTCTATCATAAGCGGAAGGGAAGCTATGATTTGCTTCTAGATGATGTCTAAAGTTGTTTTATAATTATCTCCCTGTCACCATCACCACTACCTGCATCCCCAGCGTCGGCAAGATTTTATCCTGGATCTTCTGGGAATGCATAGGTCCATTTGAGAAGAAGGAAAGAAAGGTTAGAAGTATGTGAGGATATTCCCTTAGATTAAGAGTTAATGTGTAAATATAATTATATGTACCTATTATATCTTATAGAATAGCTAGGCATTAATGATAGTTTTAAATTTTTTATTATATTTTGATTACAGATTAAAGAATATCTATAAACACTTCTCAAGAATGAAAAATAATGATGCAAAGAATACCAGTTTACCCACTGCCCATCCAGAAAAAGAACGTTACCAATATCTAAACCCAGTCCCATTCCATTCCCTGCCCCACAAAAAGGCTGATTGATACTTTGTTTATAACTTCCTCGATCTTTACAGTGTTAGTACCTATACTGTAATCCTCACAATATATTGTTCGGTTTTGCATAGTGATGGGAGGAAGAAGTAGTGGGTTTCTTTTTCCTTTATTCTTGCCATTGTGGTTTGTGGAGGGAGAGAAGAGCAGATCGTGCATTAGATCCCACCACTCAGGGGAGCCGTCTTTACCACTGATGCCCTACACCCCGCAAGACCATGAAAACTGAAACCCCCCTTCCTTGGGGCCCAGAAATACCTTTCTGACAGAAGCCTGCTTCAGAGAGCTGCTTCTCTTTGGTGTTCTCTCCCTCTTTTACTTGCTTTTCAACCTCTTACTGTTCCTTTCTCGCTTTTGAGTTCATCATTATAGGTAAAACTTTTGGGTTTTTTTTTTTTTTCCACTATTTTTTAGCTGTTTCGATCAGAATGCACTTTCAGGGAACTCAGCTATGCTTCTAGAAATGGAAGACTCTCCTTTTTTGGTTTTAAAACCGTTACAATGTTTTTCTTTATTTTCTTTTCATATGTGCAGAGCTCTAGGGTCCTGGAAGAAACTCATTTTGATGGTGAGCCAATTACTTTCTTTTCCACTTAATTTTTTTGGCATCTCTCTTTAAATGACTCCATAGTAATTTGACAGAGTGTATGCAAACAGCTGATCACATGACTTGACTTGCTGGAGATTAGTCTTCTCATTGGGATGCACCTGCAATTGAAGTAATAGAAATACATTTAAGAATGAAATTATCATTTTGTTTAGAGGTGGTATGTGTGTTTACATGGGTGTGTGTGTATTTTCTCCTAGGCTGCTGCACTGAATAATAAGAAAGATCCCAGCCAGAATCCCTTGAGACTGTTTAATGGATACGTTTACAGTGGTGTCCAGACTTTGGGGAAGGAGCTCTTTATGTACTTTGGGCCCAAAGCTTTACGGTAAGATAAACCTGCACAACACATCTTACTGCCCTGTTTAGGGATGTGTAGGCTTTTCTTGCAGCTCACCTGGTGTCACACATAATCACGTAGAAAGTACTCCAATTCTAAGTTCTAATATAAGAGGTTGAGATCCTATCTGATGCGGAAGATGAGTAAGTTATGATGTCATCATTACTTGGAGGGCTAGTCAGTGTATTGCTTTTACGAAAAACTAAAATCAGCTAGATGGGCTTCCAAGAGACGGTAGAGCAACACAGCTTGGCTTGGCTCTTCATAAATCCCCCACACACTCTTCTCCAGGCCCTTCTCCCCTCCTGCTTTCTCTTGTGTTTTCCGCCAAGCATTTATTGTATTAGCAGGATTAGTTTCTTTAAATGTATAACCTCTCCCAGTTCGGTTTCAACCTGTCTCTAGGCTTTTAGAGTCCTCTGTCTTCCTTCTTTTTCTGAAGCCTTATATGGAATTGGAAACTTGTGTACAAAATTCTAGAACTTTTCCCAGAAGTCCCAAGTTCTCCATTCTTCCACAGTGGTTATGAAGTCATCGCTAATGTGTCCGCAATGAAAGACATGCAATCTCTTACTTTGGTTGACTTAATGATAAGAATGTCAAAATGTGTGGACTTGCCAGATCATGATCCCCTCTTCAGTTTTTGCGGGAAAATGAGGAAGGCCGTGGATTAGCATGTCTACCTAATCCTTGTCTTCTCTGAGTTTAGCCTAAGGTGTTGCCACCCATGAAGAACGGTAGTGTTCCCTTAAATATCTCTTAATGTTTCTGGAAGCTGTTGAACAATTTCACCTTGAAGGAGAAGCCCTGGTACTAGGCCCTGTTCCTCTAACCGAAGGTGACTGATGGTCTCAGAGAGCTAATATGACTGTATGATGGTTACTTTCCGTCCCTCACCTACCGTCCAGGTCAAGAACGTTGAGTTTATGTAATTGCTTTCTCTCTGAAATGTTCTCTCTTTGTTGTCAGCGGCTGCCGTCCTTGGACCACAGCATCACTGGATAGGGTTTTTTTCTCAGTCTGGAAAGGGTCATGTCAGCGTGTGCTACCTGGCTCACGCAGGAGTGATCTCCTGCCATTGCGCTCTTGTGGTGCTGGATGGAGGTGATGGAAAACTCCGCTCGGACTGGAGGAGGACACAGTGGCGTCCACGGAAGGTGGCTGGAAACATTGATACGCTGTTGATTCTCTGGTGTTAGGTGCAGGTTCATGTCTGTTGGAGGAGATAGAGGTTTTTATCAATTATTCTCCACCAGACTGGCAAAGGGGGACTCGTTTCTCAGTTTAGGGCTGTCCGTAAACGTTCCCTGAAGTCCTAAACAAGGGCAATCACTTCCTTAAACGCACTGAACTAGGACCCTCTGTGGGTCTAGTATGTGTCTCGGTGTATGCGTGGGGAGAAGCGCCGTAGCCGGCTTCCCTTCAATTTCCCACAGCCCTAATGACTATTTGATGTGATAATTCCAGGGCCGTGGCCGATCAGCTGTTTGAATACAAACTGAGCAACCTAAAATCAACTGCATCCCCTTCCACACCTTAATAGCAGGTAAAAATACACACTCACACACTCTCTCAACCTACGCTTCTTAAGGGAATGGATGACTCTGTCACAGAATGTGATCATTGTGTGAGGTTACAGGTCTGTGAGCTTGAGACAAAAATTTAGTCTTCATTCCTCACCGCTGCTTGCTACCCAGCAGGCCGGTCTGCATTTTAGAGAGCACATAGCAGGCAGCACGCTTAGTGCTTGCTTATATTTACCCCGTAATGTGCAGTTTTTTACAGTTAAAATTGCCCTGGATTTTAATGCATCTTACAGGGCAGACCATGAATCTTCCTGGGGTTCATTTGTCATGGAAAGAGGATACAGACCAAGCCCTCAGTGAGGGAATCTGCCATGCAAAAATGCACACTTCAGAGAGATACAAATTAGAGCACCTCTTTCTGTTACGAAAAGATTTATCAAAGTGCTCAAGTGATCCTAACAGTGCCAGTGAGCGCGAAAAATTATTTGATATGCAGTGATTTTTGGAGCACAGTAGTGGTGTTATGTGTGACTAAAACGGGCGCTCCTTCTGAACACTTTAAAGAAGCTCATCATCGATCACAAAACAGAAACCATTTTTAATTTTTTGGCTATATATGTAACAAATACTCGTTAGCGCTAACTGAGACGTAAAGAACAAGCAAGAATAAATTTATACATTCGTAATCTCACTCCCAAATATAACCTCTGTTAACTACATATGTGTATATATACATATTGGCTATATGTATAACTGTAACTATATACGTATGTGTGTATATTGCCAGAATGGCGTGGGAATGTATCTACCCGTCTACTTACCCAGACACACCCACCTTGGAAGCTGCCATTTTCCATCAGAAAGAACCCAGCTGTTACGTCTCGGACTCGCATTTAAAAGATATATTTTTTTAATGAGTCTCTCTTTCCAAAACACTTTGCTATTTCCAATTTGCGATTTATAGGACTCTGATGGTTTGCGATGATCATATTCCAAAAGTATATCTGAAATATTTTACAGGCTTTGTCATTTTAGGGAAGCCTTGTACATTATCAGTTCTGTAATTTGTTGGGGTGTAAGTGATCTGATCCTCTAAATGGCTATGCATGAGGTAATGTGACAGTTCTTCGTAGTTTGTGAAACAGTCCTTAAGGAATCTATTTTACAGAACTCGTAAAAGGGTTTTACAGCTTAGATGTAGTTTTTGTGATCTGCCACAATACCATGTTAGAAAAATGGAAGCATGATAAAGGTTCTAAATGAAATCAGATACTTGAAGAATAGTCAGTCCTGCTAATCTGTCTGCCCACCATGCTCACTTGTCTTTTGGGAACAGCATTCCTTCTAGAAGGTGGTTATCAGGCCACACTGACCACAGAGTTCGAGTTGACTCTAGCATGATCTTATGGGACCTTCTGTCTCATACAGAGTTGGTTGGGTCAGTGTGGGTTCTTCCATGAAACTTCCTCACCTGGAGCTGAGGACGGTCAGGCTCTATAACGTAGGGAAGCTAGGAGGTGAGGCCTTAGAACTTGTAGGTGGCTGTGTTCCTTGGCTTGTGAGGTGGTGGAAAATAAAACCAGCCTACACAAAGCCGAGAATCCGAAAAACCTTCTAGCCCCTCCTTCCATCCGTTCCTGGTCCTAGCTGCTTTCCTTCCTTTCCTGTAGCTTGATTTGTCAACCCTCCCTCAGATCCTGTGAGCTACTAAGTACTCCTTAGTGCCTAAACCTGTTGAGTTGGGTTTCTGTCACCTGCAATTTAAGGAAACTGACCATGATCAGAAGGCAAAAACTTCCAGAGAGGAAATAAGTAAGTCGTGGGGATGTAACTACAGCACGGGGACCGCCATGTTTCACAGTACTGTGCCACAGAGTTGAAAGTTGCAGAGAGAATAGAACCTATAGGTTCTCATCACGAGAAAAAATGAGTGTAACTGTGTTCGGTGACAGTTGTTAACTAGACTTATTGTGGTGATCCTTTTGCAATGTCTACAAATATTGAATCATGTTTTGCACATGAAACTCATGTTATATGTCAAGGATACCTCAATTTAAATGAAGGAGAGGAGTAAGGCAGGAAGGAGGAGAGAAAGAAAGAGAAAATAAGAAAACTAACCATTAAAAGTAATCTACAAGCCAAGAATTAAACATCTTTAGTTTTTAAAATGGTAAATTTTGAAATTTTTATTTTCTCTTTCAGTTACTGTGATGCTTTTATTTGTAGCTGGAGAAGATCTAGAAGTCTTTAGCTTTTTCATAGGCTTTCCCTTCTGTACCTGATAGTTCCCAAAAGTCTAAGGGCAAAAATAAATACCATCCGTAATTATTACCACCAAAAGAGGACATGCTTAACAGTTTTTGTAAATATTATAGATAAAATATAAATTGTGTATATACCGCATATTCATACATAATTTATATTACATATGCACAGACCGTGATATCTTCACTACTGATTAGCACTTTGCCCCATTTTTCACTCTAATGAAAAACTCTGAAGGACGTTACGTCCTTGAGTGTGTATCTTTTACCACTTTGATGTTTTCTTAGGATAAATTCCTAGATGTAGATTTGTTGGATCTTGGTTACTGATAGTTTCTTATATCCCTTTTGAAGGCATATAGAAAACTATCCTGAACGGGAAGCATCTGCAACTGGCCATACGATAGAGAATGGCCCGTGCATGGCCTGCCTTGGCTCTGATTATGTAGATTTATCCACACCTGTGTGCAAGGTTATAAAAGTCTGGAAACATGTTAGCATAAAATGCATGTGCAGCACTATAGTGGTTATGGAAAGTTACAGACCTTATCATAGCAGATAGACCTGGCATGGTATTCTTCTCAACTGACAACCATAATTTTACTTAAGTTGACTTTAGGTTATCTGCCTCATAGTTCCCACATCTGGCACATCTTCGGGTCTGGCTCTGTTGACTACTTTATCTCTTGACATCGAGTCCCTTTGTTGTTGTTTAATTTTTATCTTATTTTTCTATGTGTCATAACTTTTTTAAATCCCAGGTAATTGTGTTTAGAGGAACAGTAGAGACCAAATTAAGTAATATTTAACCTCAAAAATAGTAATGCCTCTTCTATCAGGTCATTAGGGCAGGGGATTGAGCAGTCGAGCTTGGTTCGGATTTCGTTGTGTTGTAGTCAGCTTCAGAAACCAGCAACATCAGAAACTTCAGTGGCTCCGATTGTTTTGTGCCTTAAGTGTGGCCTGGTGTGGCTGGGACTGGTTCTCTGTGTTTCTGTCCTCTACTCTCAGCATTTAGCAGACCCTGGGTATATGTACCATAAGGGGATTTCTCCACACGCTTCGCTCCCCATCCCCACTCCCACCCCAGTGGGATACTGCTGTTGCTTGCTATTCAATGAGAAGTCCATGACGGGGAAAAGGATTCTTCTAGGCTAGCCTTTATCTTAGGCCCTGTGCACATGGACCTGAGGGTTACACTTTTCTGAGAGCCACTGACCCTTTTCCTCCCCAAGGCAGTCAAATTCTTCTTTCTATGTGTGGGTGGGCCCCAGTAAAAGAGCGTTTCCTTCCTCTCTCTCAGAGGGAACAGATGTCTCCGCATATCACTGAAGGACAAATCTGATGGCCTGCCTCACCCCTAACGACGGATGCTTTTGCTTGCATAACCTCAGCAGCAGTGCATTTGGCCCGAGCCTGGTGGCAAAGACTTTCCTGCACTCGCCCATGACCGCCTGCTTCTTTTTGTGCGCTGTGTGTGCACAAGGCTTCCTGGTATTCCTTCCGGGACACAGGGCTTTCTGTTTGTACCCTCCCTTGGCTACAGCCCGGCACCATGCCACTGAGGATGGCTCTGTTAGTCCCCTCCCATGTTGGGTAACATTCCCAAAGACTGTTCCCATGTTGGATCTCCTAGTACTAACGGGAAACTGCTTTGTCTGCAGCCAAAATCCATAAATTCATCAGGGGAAAGCAGGTGAATCCAGGTACTGGATACTGATGGGTCTAGCTTGACTCAGGTGTCCATTTCCAGTTCAACTATGCCAAGACACAAGAGCTGAGGAAGGGACAAGACACCGACTCAGAGTTGGGCCTAATGCCCATTATTGGCAGGCGGTCATGCTATGCAGAGTACATGATCTTAGGTGACCAGTTGGGCTGGGGATGGAAGGGATTTGATAAGGTAAAGAGTTAGGAATAAGGATCTAATAAAATTTTCTTAAACTAAGTTGATTATAATGAGGAATCTTGAAAAGCAAATCAAACTCTTGAATGTAAAAGTGATATGAACCTATGTCCCAGTCTATGAAGGATCAGTATGACAGTTGTTACAAGAGTACAGGTGTTACTATGCCAAAAAATTTCCACGATACTGGTGTGTTTTTCTTAGTTTAATATGAAAGTTACTTAACAATAAACCCAACATTTGTTGATATATTGGGGCTCAGTTAAAACAACATTTTGCTATTTAATAAAAATAAAATAAATAAGAATAAACTAAAAATTGTGGTTTTTATGCACATTTTCTTCTACATTGAATAGATTTAATAAGGCCAGAAAAAGCATACTTAATTTGATTCAGAGTTCTCATTGGGGCTACTCCTGCATTTCATTTGGGTCTTAACCTTTGAGATTTTTTTTATGTGGACGCAGTTTCATTATAGAAAGTGATTTAGAATCCACTTTATGAGCCGTGCAGCTGAAAAGATTTTAGATATGATGGCTTCTGGGCATGCCAGTTGTACACCTTTCACTGGGGTTGAACTTCCATAAGCTAAATTATGGAGTACTTACAGGCACACATTTTTCCTGTCAAGAACTATGGGGCATGTAAAATGCATTTATGATTGATAGTAGGGCACACAGAGTTTAAAACCCACATTTTTAAAGTTAGACTGGTTAACCTTGTACAATGCTATAACATGGTGCTTTGGAATTAGAAGCACAGTGCAGTAACATTTGCTGCCCAAAGAGCCATATTTATTAACTCAACAAAGCTAGAAGGAGAAGGATTTGAAAGGCAGAATACACTATTTCATCTCAAGAATCATTTTTGATCTTCATCATCAGAGGTCCACAAAACCACTTTCTTTCTCTCTCTCTCTCTTTTTCTTTGTTTTTCCTGGACATGCTAATCAATCCTATAAAAACTGAAAGGTTATCAATTTTTCATCACTGCATTGGGGCTTTCAAGCTAACCGTAAATATTTATAAATCCCATCTTCCCAATACATATAAAGGTAAAAGAAAACTTAAAGAACTGAAGACAATATCATTTTGACTTGTTCTCTTCTCTTTGGATGCATACGATTTTGCAAAAAATTGTTTCATTGTGTATCCCAGAGCAAGGGGGAGGGAAAGAGTGTCTTAAACTGTAGATATCATTTTGGAGTAGGTAAACATTTCCCATCCATTGTGGCTAGAAATACAGAATTTGAATGTTAGTGGCTTTGTAGAATTTATATATAAAAAAAAAACAAAAAACTATAGGCAATTTAAATTTAGCCTCATCTCATCCAAAGCCTTTGAATCTGAGAGAAAGCTGAAATGTTAGACTGTTCCATGAATAAAAGTACTGCATCTGACAAGAAAAGAAGAACAGGGTATGTTTTCTTGGGCTTATTGTCAGACCCTATTATTTCTCTAGGAATTGATTTTATTTGTGGTTTGAAAAACTGAATTGTCACATCTTCTAGTTTTATGAGGATACAAAGCCATAACAGAAAAAGATATAATATTGGCTACATTTCCCCCCCCCTTAAAAGTGCCTATCTTGACTAACATTTGTTTGCTTATAATCCAAAAAGTGAAATGAAGGGAAAAAAATTAGATACACATTATACTTTCTGCCACTCAGAACTGGGTTTGATTTTGTTTCAGGATTCATTTTGGAATGAAAGGCTCCATCATGATTAATCCACTTGAGCATAAAAATAAAAATGGAGTTTCTCCTGTTTTTGAACTACAGCTCACCAAAGATCTGATTTGTTTCTTTGACTCATCAGTAGAATTCAGGTAAAGCAGAAAAGAAATGTACTGCAGCTGAAAAACTGCAGAGATGGGTCTGCGGTTTGAAATGTGGAGATAGATAGATGTTTTAAAATGATCTGTAATTGATAAAACCTCATTTTGAACACACTTTAAATAATCTATAGGGTCTTCATTGTTGGACGGTATAACTCACACCCCAATTAACAGAAAGTGTTTATATCAAAGCTCCTTCTAAATGACACTTTGCGAAATTATAACTCGACTTATGATTAATGTGTTTTCTATTCCTTGCTACAGAAACTCCACAGAAAGCCAACAGAGAGTACGAATGATGGAAGAATTAGATGTATGTTCCCCTAAATTTAGTTTCTTAAGAGCAGAAAGTGAAGTTAAGAAGCAGAAAGGACGGATGTTGTGTGATGTGTTAATGGACCAGAAAGTGTTGCCTGGGGTGGGGAACATCATCAGAAATGAAGCTCTCTTTGACAGTGGCCTCCACCCAGCTGTTAAAGTAGGTCATGAGCATTTTTTAAAATGATTTCTGTATTTTTAGATGCTGTTGAGGGAGCAACGTGGAACACGTAAATCTTATTGCCATAAAACATTCTCCCCAAAGTGAAACTTTCGGGGTCTTTGTTTCTGTTTGCGACTCAATGCGGCCAACGCTGACCACTTCCTTTACAACCGCTGTGTGCTCCCCCCCTGCCCACTTCCCGATCCCTGTCCTCTATCACTTGCTTTGCTTTGTATTGTCCCCGTACCATTGATCACTTTCGAATATAACCTCATTTGTACTTGTTAGATTTATTACTTAAAAATCTGTCTCTTCCTGCTCCAAACACAGTCTCTCATGAGGGAGCTGTCTGTTTTCTTCATGGAGGGATCCAAGCGTCTAGAACGTGGGGTCTGGCACAGGGAAGGCATTTGGGAATTATCTGTCGGGTGTAGGAATGAAGTAAGCTCACCACTTGCTCTTTGTAACTGGCATATTAAATTCACATGCTAGACACACTCCCATATTCCTATTTATGGCTACTTTGACATTAGCAAATGCTGTTTGGGGGGAATAAGGTTGGCAGGTGGATAGCAAGGACTGAGGAATAAGGGACTAGTAGGGAGATGGAAACAATTTGGAGGACTTGTAAAAGCTCTGCTGGAAGAAGGGGAAAACACAGACCATCTGCAGGGGTCGGGGGTGGTCAGGACGAGGACTGGGTTTTGTTGTGTTTTCCTTGTTCTTCAACTGCAGAGACACAAACTAATTTATATAAGGGCAAAAAAATAGTCAAGAGGGAGAGATTAAAATTGTAGGAAAGAAAATGGTGATTAATAGGGCAAAGTTGTAAGAAAGTCAGAGATTAGAACCCAAAGAAGTCTTTAGAACCCAGGTAGAAAGCTAAGCATATTTTAGTTTCTAAGGGAGGAACTCTATGGCTTTTATCTACACCCAGCTGGTCTCTTTAAACAAAATCATTTTTTTACACGAGTCCAAAGATACCTTTTGATTTTCTGTAATTATTTCCTAGTTTTCTTTAAATCCAAATCAATAAGAAATAAGTTTTCAAAGAAACTGGTTAATGATTTTTCTAGATTAGGTTCTGCTTTTTGACTCTTGGAACAAGTTGGTTAAATTTCTGTAACATGGGAGTGATGAAACAGAATTTTAATGAGAAGCAAGCTTTTTAAAATCACGTAGGCCTCTGTGGAAAATGTTTTAGAAAAAAAGAAACTGGAGTACTGTTACTTAGAACATTGTCATTATCTATGATAAACTGAGAATTTACTTTTTATCTGTATATCCAGCAGGCCATTCGTCTAGTAAAAGATCATTTGCCCACATGTCTAGGAGCTGAAAAATTAATGATAGTTCTCAAGCTTAGCTATTAGCCCCCTAAAATCACATGCACAATTATTAAAAAAGTTTAGTTTAACATTTCAAGGTTTGACTAAATATAGTATATAAGATATGGTAAGAAATAACTCAGTTTCAAAGTGTTTATGTTTTTTGTGTTTTTTTTTAATTTTTATTTTATTTTATAAACATATATTTTTATCCCCAGGGGTACAGGTCTGTGAATCTAAAGTGTTTATGTTTTAAACTTTAAATAAATGAAAAATAGACATAATATTTTTGTAATGATTATGTTGATTCAGTGATTTTAGGTTTTATAGTCATTGATAAATTAGTTTCTGTTGTATATAGATGTTTGCATATATTCACATACATAAACAAGGTTAAGTCATCAGACAAGCTATTTTCTGGCATCACTATTGAAAGCACATGCCGGGGCGCCTGGGTGGCTCAGTGGGTTAAGCCTCTGCCTTCGGCTCAGAGCATGATCTCAAGGTCCTGGGATCCAGGCTCACATCAGGCTTTCTGCTCAGCGGGGAGCCTGCTTCCCCCCTCTCTCTGCCTGCCTCTTTGCCTACAACAACAACAACAACAACAAAAGCACATGCCAAATGGTAATTAATTCTACAAGGGTAACACTGAGATTTATGCCAGACCGTGACACACAAAATTCTTCCATAATTGCTATTTCTGAGTTCTTCCGGGTGTTAACAAGTACCCTGATATTAATGGGTGTATATCATTTTAAAGCTTGATAGTGACCTTGATGGTCATTCATTCCTGTGCTGATTTATCCCTTTCCCTCCCTTCCTTCTTTCTAGTTTTCTTTGTTGTTGTTGTTGTTGTTTTTGTTTTTGTTTTTCAAATCCAGGGCCAAAACACATTGCTGGGACTTTGAAGATGTCTCATACAGAAGAGATACTTATTTAGAATTATTTGTATTTAAAATAGAAATTTAGGGGCACCTGGGTGGCTCATGGGTTAAGCCTCTGCCTTTGGCCCAGGTCGTGATCTCAGGATCCTGGGATCGAACCCCGCATCAGGCTCTCTACTTGATGGGTAGCCTGCTCCCCCCCTCTCTGGCTGCCTCTCTACCTACTTGTAATCTCTCTCTCTCTGTCAAATAAATAAATAAAATCTTTAAAAAAAAAAAAGATTTAAAATAGAAATTTATAAACAAGAACGGTATTTTTTTAATCTGTGCTGTCATTTGAAACCATTGTTAATGAAATTAAATAGATGTGTGAGAAATAGAAGATATGCATATATTTTAAATCTGTATATAGTTTTCTTAGAACTCGCAACGGGTATTATTTTTGGAGAGTAACAAATTATGACACTGTCTTCAACGGTTTTTCTGTGTTTTAAGGTTTGTCAGTTGACAGATGAACAGACCCATTACCTTGTGAAAATGATACGTGACTTCAGCATTCTCTTCTACAGGGTAAGAGTAAAAATGTTTCCATTATGTAAAATGTCAACTATTTCCCTTTGGATTGCACCAAAAATGTTAAGGCTGTTTGTAGCCATCTAGTGGTCAGTGTGTAGAGGTACAGGAAGGGAGAGGGACCTGTGGGCAGCATAATTCACTTCTAGAAATCTGGTGTCATGGGTCAGTCCAAACTTGTCTACCAATAATTATATTAAATTATCTTTACACAATGTTCGGGAACACCTGTGTTAGCATTTTACTTAGACTTTTGTTCTATTTTTGGACATATGAAAGAAAAATGTAGGAGCTCCAGAGAGAGAGAGACTCAATTCTTTGGAATAAATATATCTCAACTCGGTCAGATTTTGCCTCTTGCTACCTGTGTGGTTTAGATTATTTAGATAATTTTGGTATAGTTTCTTCATCTGTAAAATGGGATAATAATATTTTTCTATCTACCACAAAGACTATTTTGAGAATGAAATAAGTACTTGCTAATCTATAAATTTTGGAGAGTTGTATATATGCTTATACCTCTGGATGGGCAGTTCGGGAAACACAGTTTCTCTTTTCAGCAGAGTATAAACGTGTCTGTTTTCTTTTCCCCCACAGTCCATTTTCTATTCAAAATTTTTAATTTTATTATGTTCAGATAGCAGGTATGATAGGAGTCTTCATGTGTTGGCCTCATGTAGTGAACCTCTTGTTTTGCAAGTCTGCCTTGAGGATTATGGCAATTTTAATATTCTGTATGCTGGGGCGCCTGGGTGGCTCAGTGGGTTAAGCCGCTGCCTTCGGCTCAGGTCATGATCTCAGGGTCCTGGGATCGAGTCCCGCGTCGGGTTCTCTGCTCAGCAGGGAACCTGCTTCCCTCTCTCTCTCTCTCTCTCTCTCTGCCTGCCTCTCAGTCTACTTGTGATCTCTCTCTGTCAAATAAATAAATAAAATCTTTAAAAAAAAAAATTTAATATTCTGTATGCTTGCTTACTCTTTCAGGGAAAGGTGATTATAGACCACTACCCATTTTTGAGACAGATTAAGTTTTGGGTATTTTAATACTTGGCTTAAATCAATGGAAGTTGTTTGTGTAATTTTCAACTTATATCTGGCAAGTCATATTTCTGGGCCTTGAGATTTTGACAGTGCTGATATAAACCCCAAACATTGTCTTTTTAGAAGCTTTAAATATATACGAGTAGAATAAAACTGTGACAGAATATCAAAATGTCTTTTGAATTAGAATGTATACCAAATGGGACATATTCTTTGCTAGGAAGGCTTTCGAATTTTTATTTTCTTTTTTAGTGAATTTGTGAGATTAAAAATGAAAAAGCAGCCTTTGTCAGGTCAACAAAAAAGGATGGTCTCAAGTTTTTCATTGTAGCAATAAATTTTTTTGCTTTTGTCTGTTGAAAGAGAGTGAGCAGCTTTAGTGTTCTAAAAATAATCAGATTTCTAGCTAATCTAGTCTTTTTCTTATAACCACATAATTACGTTTAATTAAAAAAAAAACTTAAAAGCATGAGCGACATTTTAAATTGTAGAACTTTTACATCCCATTTAGATAAAAAGATAATGCTATGCAAAGAACAATTTGAATACTAATAAGTTATAAAATAATGGCTTAATTATTTCACACAAATCTTGTTTGACAAATATTGCTGAGTCTTGTCAATAACTTTTCTCAGATGAGAGAAAAGATTACACGGACTTATGTACAAACATGTAAATTTTCAACAAATTATTTTCAGAAATGACTTTCTGGAATGTATCTTTGGATCCTTAGCAACACTGTTTTATAGATAATATTATAATGTTGTTTGTTTGTTTTTAGTGCCATAAAACGGGATCTGTTATCTCTAAACACTATAAGGTCTATAAGCGTCCTCACTGTTGTCAGTGCTGTTGCAAAATAACTGTGTGTCGCTTAGGAGAGAATAACAGAATGACATATTTCTGCCCTCGCTGTCAAAAAGAAAATCCTCAACATGTTGACATTTGGTGAGTTATCTAATTTAAACGTATACTATTTGCCCTAATCACTAACTCAAAGGCTATTAATAAGAACATAATTCAAAGTTATTTGAACCCTTGGAAGGAAATAGTAAATAACGTCATCAAAAAACCTGGGTAAGCTATAGATGATGTATGGACCACTTCTGGATTCAGTAGAAAATCCCCAGCTCATATGTTAATATCCAGCGTTTCACTTTAATCCCACTTGTAAAGTGATCACCAGGAGGTGTAGATAGGTCAATGATGGGAAAAATGCAACTATCTTCAAAAGTTCTTGCTTTATTTGGAAGTAATATTATAAAACCTAAGCAAGATGTCTTTACAAAATTCATGTCTTTTGGGTGAAACAGTCGACTGCTTACTAAACACATACATGGTAATTCTTCCAGCTGCTGATTATGTCTGTTCCAGTTACACCTTCCAGAACTAGGCAAAGAACCAGAGGGTAGGTTCAGGGACCCGCTGAGATGGATCTGAGCTACAACTGCATTGGTCACCTGACTTCCATAAGCCCCGGCGCTGACTGGTGGAGCACAGTGATATTTTGAGTCCCTTGGAATTAGTATCTGCTTGGAGCCAGTGTACAGTGTTCCCAAGAGGTCCGATTACTTCCTTTTTAAGGATGCACAGTTACCCTGATAAAAGTCCCTACTTCCCTTTACGAAAGACCAGGACACATATGAATAATCTAAAGGAATATGTGATTATAGGCCAAAATAACCAGAGCAGACATGAAGCCCATTAAGTGTTACAAGAGTTCAGGAATGTTAGAGGTTTATATAACCACACAAAGCGGGAAAGATCTAGAAAGAGTGTGATCTTCAAGTTTACTCTAAAAAGATGGAATTTTGGCTAAATAAATGAGAAAACAAATATTAGTTAAGTGGAAAGACATACCACAGCCACAAACCCTAACCATTCATTAGCATGGCATGTTGGAGGATGATGGGAACACTGGCCAAGCCCCAGGGAGTCCCTCAGGTGTTGGATCGCAAAAGCTAGTTTTCCAGATAGACTGGGATCAAATAATAGGACTCATTGGTCCTTCTGGGAATGGTTGATGTCTTGCGGAAATCAGTAGATTAAGGACTTTTCAGTGAGTGGGAAATGGTGAGACTAAACCTCACAGGTAGAGAAGCTATTGCAGTGTAACATTGAGAGAGGGTTCCTGGGCCTGAGATCAGGGCACTGGAAACAGAAAAGAAAATAGGTACTTCAATTAAAGAATTTTAAAAGTCAACAAGAATTGGGACAGATTTGGTATGTAGAACAATGTAAAAAGTTTCAGACTAATAGAAATGTTCACTGTATGGCTCTGAGAAAGTTGGGATACAGCAGCACAGAAGAGCTTTGTGTCGTGAAGCAACAGTAGATGGAAGAGATGCATCATGGGCCACATCCCAGGTGGCAGGTAATGGCTTCATGGTGGTTAAGTGAAGTATTCAAGAGATCGTTCACAGGGAAAGTGGAGAGGAAGGAACCAAGGTCTGAGCTTTAGGGAATATCCAGAGTAGGAGGAAAAGAGTGAGCCAAGAGAGCACAGTGGTGTGGTTAGGAATAAGGCAGGATAGGATGCCCCCCATGGAACCTGGGGCGGGAGACATCATCTTGCCGCTGTGGAACCTGGGCAGGAGGCGCCATCTTGCCGCTATGGATCCTGGGATGCGAGGCGCCATCTTCTCCATGGCAAGCTCAGTGATGGGCTGGAGGTGGTGTGCGGGGAGGGCTCCACCTGCACCTTCAAGTGTGTGGCTTTCTTCCTGTCCTCCCTCCCTTTGCGACTTCCTTTTCATCTCTCCTTCTCTTATTCTCAGCTCCTTTTCTCAGAATCTCTCACAGCTTCTTCCTCACCCCACTGTACTATTAGAGGTATCTGTGATGTGTTTAGGTATAAATATATTTATTGTGCAGATTTGTGGTTTCTTATTTTTAATATTATAGGTGTACATTTCTCTGACCAAAAGTGTTTAACACAGTGTCTGGCAGATAGAGGACACTGGATTCATGTTTACTGAACAGATGCTTAATGTTCTATATTTGTTTTCTTTGAATTGATAACTTTTGAGGCTTTAAGAAAGGTATTCTTGAGGCGCCTGGATGGCTCAGTCAGTTAAGCGTTTGCTTTCTGTTCAGGCCATGATCCCAGGCTCCTGGGATCAAGCCCCACCTTGGGCTGCCGGCTCAGTGGGGGATCTGCTTCTCCCGTTGCCCCTACCCCCCCACTCTTGTTCTCTCTCACTCTCTCCTCTCTCTCCCTCAAATAAATAAAATCTTAAATGACCCAAAAAACAAAAAAAGTATACTTCCAAATTGTTAAATGTGTTATTTACCATATAAATAATTGTCCATTCCAAAGGTTTTTTGAAGTTAGGTTGTAAAGCTCAGGGGTTCCTTGCAAGAGACATGGGGCACCTATGAATTAGGGGAGGACTTGCTCTACTGAAAATATTCTGAGCCCTGCAATCCCTCTTCCCTCCTCAGCTACTTCTGATTTAGGTATTGGCATTCAGCTTCAGACATCATTTGGAAAAGCAACTAAAAATGTGTACATAATGAAACATTTGAAAATCAGTAGTATTTGCCTTATTCTTAGAGATTTCTATCATGAAGTATATTCTGTTCATTTTCTCCATGAGTTTTTGAAAAAATTTTTTATGTTGACTGCATTTTCTCATTTTAAGTTAAAGTCATTTCGAATTAAGTTGAAGCAATACAAAAAGCCCCAAAAATACAAAAAGCAGTATTGATCTAAATCCCCGCGTTCCTTCATTTGTACAGTTTACTTAACTCCTTCATGAAGTTCTCCCCAAATTGTAGTCTTTATTGAATGCCTGTACCATCTGTTGTTGGCTCTAATTTATATACGAGCTAGCATAATTTATCCAGGTGAATATTTTTTCCTTGAGGGGAAACTGTGCTATTGTTTCTTTTCCCATACTAGTCCTTATTTTACAAATTTGTTTAAAAAAATCATTTGTTATTACTTTTTTCTTTATTAGTGTCTGCTTTACGTCAGGTACTGGAACTCCAAAGACAAAATACAGTGCAGCCTCTCAAAATGCTCAAAGTCTAAGGTGGGGAGTCAGTGAGTAAATAGTTCTTTAAAATTCCTTTGGGCTTGGAATGGAAGCTCTGCAGAGGGCAAGGTTCTACTAATGGTAGTGGAAGACGAGAGGAGGAAACACTTAAATCTATGTGGGAAGAACAAGGAAGTCTTTCTGGAGAAGGTGACCTTTGAGATCCGTGTGGAAGGAAATAGAATTTCATCGAAAACAATGGGGCGCCTGGGTGGCTCAGTGGGTTAAAGCCTCTGCCTTCGGCTCAGGTCATGATCTCAGGGTCCTGGGATCGAGCCCCACATCGGGCTCTCTGCTCAGCGGGGAGCCTGCTTCTCCCTCTCTCTCTCTCTGCCTGCCTCTGCCTACTTGTGGTCTCTGTCTGTCAAACAATTAAATAAAATCTTAAAAAAAAAAAAAAAAGATTCTCTCTCTCTGGTTCTGCTCTTGGTTTAAAAGAAAACAAAAGGCAGGAACATGCATTTGCAGAGCCACATGAAGGCGAGGGCGTTTTGTTCCTATAAGAAGATATATTCAGTGGGGCCCCTGGGTAGCTCAGTCGGTTGATCTCAGGGTCCTGGGATGGAGCCTTGTGTGGGGCTCCCTGCTCAGCGGGGAGCCTGCTTCTTCCTCTCTCTCTGCCTTCTGCTTCCCTGCTTGTGCTCTCTCTTTCTCTGTGTCAAATAAATTAAAAAAAAAAAAAAGGCCTCTGAAAGCCATCTAGTTTGGAAAGTTATTGAGAATTGCTTGCTAGTGAAGGAAAAGTTACTGATGTTTGCAAGGCAACGGTTAAGGCAGGTCTGAGCTCCTAGAGATTTTTGAAGGGGATGGAGCAATTCCAGAGAACTCGGGAGACATGAATTGAACAAAATCTGTCATGGGTTAACCTGGATAGGGTAGGCTTGCTCCGGCAAGAGAGTTTGATGACACCGTTGTCATGTATAAAAACATAATTTAAAAGGGATTTTTTGAGGACAATGACAGAAACCCAGCTCAAATTATCTTAAACAAAAATGGGAATCTGTGGGTCATGTAACCAAAATGAATATTGGTGGAATTCACAGGATTAATAGAAAACTATCAAAACTTGAGTCCTGGGGCCTGGAACCCGTGAAGGCGACCTCGCCTGGGCTCTCCATGGCTAGAACAGGGAGAAAGAATAAAGGAGGATGTAAGCTGCTGCTTGCTCAAGCCTCACGATGGTAACCTCCTTCTGGTTTCTGCAAAAGAAACACATTCTGGAGGGGCTCCCAGAAAGTATTGACGCTCCGTGAGCGAGGGATCAGATTAACCTGGAATAGCAGTCGATCCCCCTAAAATAGCAGCTGCACAGCCACTTGGTCATCCTCTTTATTCCAACCTTCTTTAAATGCTACTTGATTTTGTGTACCTCTTTTTGTTTTATTAACATTTACTTTGCTGTCCTTAAAAAACAATCTGTTTCATGTAGATAAAGAGAAATCAGTTGCTTCCCATGCTGGTGGTTGGTCTCCACTGAGAAGTGCAAACACTCCTCGGAGACATGGCTCTCCTCCACCTGTTTTGTAAGCGTCTGACTTTTGAGAACAGAGCCCCTCCCCGCGACTGGCCTTGGGATCACGGGAGACGAGAGTGGAATCTGGTAGTGATCGCACTCACGGAGAGGATGTACGAAGACAAGCCAGGAAGGTCTAAGGGGAGCCTAGAGGTTACCTTGACTTTGCTGATCAAAAGATGAGAACGCGCCCATGGAAGAGCCGTGGGGAGTGTTTGACAGAGTGACATCCAGGGAGTTCAAGCCGGTGGTGCCTGAGGGATGGCCACTGCCTTCAACAACGTGGAAATGATGATCTTCCAGCAGGGCAAAATTCATTCATTTAACCTGTATTTGTGACCTATTCATGGGACTCTCTATTCCAGTGGGAGGAGATCTTAGGAAGAAGCTCTGTGTCCTTGGATAATGTATGAGATTATCATATGTATGAGATACATAAAGTCTCTGAGGAGACTTTCGAAAGGTTCTGATTCCTTGTCAAGGTGGAGGGGCAGGTGACTGGAAGATCATGAAAAAGTCTCTGACTTGTTTATGGGGAGACGGAGGCAGGTGTGGCTCTGAGTGGAGCAGAATGAATGCGGGCAGAGGGTCTGGCCCACCATGACAAGAAGTTCTGGGTGTCTTCGGAGTGTGATGAGCTGCCTTCAGAGGTTTTGAATGGGAGAGAAGATATTGAAAGATCGCTCTGGGTAGCAGGGGGGTGTACTGACTTTGAGTGGGCTGGGAAGCCGCTGGACCGTTGTGAGCAGAGGGGTGGCATACACTGACTGGTGTTTTATGAGGATGGTGATGTCACCATGTGGAAAAGTGACTGTAAGTGTGTCCAGAGTGAAGAGATGGCGTCTGGGTGGCTCAACAGTACGACCCTTGGTAAATGACGGCAACTTGTGGTCGGGGGGGTGGAGGGTAAAAAAAAAATGGCTGAATTTAGGATCGCTTTAGAAGTTGAGGTAGTAAAGGTTAAGGGCTGAAATCAATTTAGGGGGCCTTTATGAAAAAAATATTTAAAAATTTGAATGCTAAGTTTGGTCCTACTCTGAATATTTAGAATAAGAAACAACAAATTATAATTTATAAACACCACAGACATGAGACAACTAAGATACTCTTATCAGCTGCAAGCCACAACTGTGTGTAATCACTTTTAAAAAAAAAAAAGATTATTTATTTATTTATTTGAGAGAGGGAGTGAGAGAGAGAGCATGAGAGGGGAGAAGGTCAGAGGGAGAAGCAGACTCCCCATGGAGCTGGGAGCCCAATGCGGGACTCGATCCCAGGACTCTGGGATCATGACCTGAGCTGAAGGCAGTTCCTTAACCAACTGAGCCATCCAGGCACCCCGTGTGTAATCACTTTTTTCCACATTTTGGCCTCATACTTCTTGCCTTTGCTGGGGGGTGCATTTGTCAAATGGCCTTGCAGCCTGGGTCATAAAGGCCCCTGAGCAAAGAATGCAGCAGACCTTTTCAGGTCCTTCTGAAAGTAGAGACACTGGGGCACCTCGTCCCGGGCACTGAGCAGATGCAAGATGGTGCTGGTGGTGCATGGGCCTTGCCTGACCAGAACCCCAGGACGGACGCCACAGGACTCGTGGCTGGGGTTACTGCATGCATTCTCTATGCTCCCCACTCTGGTCCATGGAGGAGAACACAGCGAGCTATGGAAGCTTTGGTAGCTTCAGAGTGCATTTGCCTCTGGAGCAGAGTGGACAGGATTCGCTGGTGGACCGAACGTGGGACGTGAGGGTGAGAAGCATTGAGAATCGCTCCCAAGTTTTTGGCCGGAGCAGTGGGTCAGGCACAGTGCCTGACCCATCCATCCATCACATGCACAGTGATGCCATTTACTGAGATGAGACGAGCTAGCAGGCTTGCAAGGTATTATGTGGGGGGCGGTGATCATGAATTTTATTCACACTAGTTTCCTGCGGCTGCCCATGACAGACAACCACAAGCTTGGTAGCTTAAAGCAGCAGAAAGTACTCTCGCAGCTCTGGATGCCAGAAGGTCAACATCCGTTTCATGGGGCCAGAGGTATGGACAGGGCTGTGCTCCCTCCAGAGGCTTTAGAGGAGAATCTGTTGCCTTTTGCAGCCTCTGGTGGTAGCTGGGGCTCCTTCCTTTGCAGTCTGCCTCACTCTAGTCTCTGCCTCTGGGGTCACATCATCACCTTCTCTTGCCAGGGTATCAAGCTTCCCTCTGCCTCTCTTCCAAGGACACTGGGGTTTGGATGAAGGGACCACCCAGATGATCCAGGATAATCTCCCCATGTCAAGATTTTTAATTACATCTGCAAAGGTCCTCTTTCTTTATAAAGTAATGTTTGCAGGGTCCTGGTAGTATGACCCATTATCTTTGGGAGACCATTGCTCAGTCCAGGACAGATGTATGTTAACTTTGAAATTCCTATTGCACTTCCAAGTGGGGATTGAAAAGAATTTCTTAGTAGGTTATTGAGAAATGGAACAGTAAGGGGAAGAAATGCTTCCACAGCTTCTATAGGTAACAATGAACATGTGCTTATGGTTAGTGAACTCTGTAGGATAGAAGATGAAAGTGGTGAAAAATTGTAGCATACAAAAAATCTGAAGATTATTTAAACTGTGTATATTTAATTATGAATAAATGCATTTTGCTGCCTTTCACAGTAAGTTGGTAGGAGGGCAGGAGTTAGGCCAAGTACACAAATTCTATGGGAGGTCGGCGGTTCCCTAGAAACAAATACTGAGTAGCATTAAAAGTCAGTAACGATAAAAGAACCACAATGAGATGTGTCTCATTTTCAGATTTTCTTATGCTATTTGTTATTTCACCAGACAAGCTTGATTTTAAAAACTGCTGTAATTCTATGTAAGGAGCAGAATGTTCCAGGGGACAGGGTACTGCTGCAAGTCAAAGAACTCATGCTCTGAGATGGGAGGTCCCATAGCCTTTACCAGAAAGCTTTTCTCCGTGTGGATGTTTAGAATCCTGAAAGAAATCCATGGCTCTGCCATGTTGCTTACCCACATGATGTGCGCTAAAAAACTATGTATTTAAGAGTAGGGTTTCAGCAGAGCTTTTAACGGTATTTTGCATAACAATAGTCAATTAAGTATTACCAGAGGTGGGGGGGCGCCTGGGTGGCTCAGTGGGTTAAGCATCTGCCTTCAGCTCAGGTCCTGATCCCAGGGTCCTGAAATCAATTCCCGCATCGGGCTCCCTGCTCAGTGGGGAGTCTGCTTCTCCCTCTCCCACTTTCCCTGCTTGTGCACTGTTGGTGTCAGGTAAATAAATAAAATCTTAAAAAAAAAAAAAATTCCAAATGGGAAATCATGATTTACGTTTGAGTCCAAAAATCAGGGTTGGTTTTACTCTTTTCTTATGAATCTATTAGCTATCTAACAGGAAAGAGTTTTACCTAAGGGGAAGTAATATGAGGCCAGGAATCTTTTTCTTCATTATTGATCAGGTAGTAGATCTAGTGCTTAGTAGACCCTGTTGAGAAATTCTGGAGAGACATGCACATGAAGTAACTAAAATTTTTTCTCATTTTACTTTCCATGTTCTAATTTCTGCCTAAGTCTTTTCTTCTCCCCACCTCCTCCCCACCAATTTGGTTGTATAAAGTTATCTCAGTTTGGCTTTGGGAAGAAGGACCACTTACCTAAAACATTATTTGAGAAATGCTTCCTAGGAGTTATTGTCAACTCTTTTTAGTGGGTTTAAAAACAATAACAACAACAAAATCCCCACAACTCTGACTTAAATAAAAACGTTTATTTTTTATTTCTGTCTTTAATAGCAATCAGCAGGGCACAAGAGGAAACATTTTATTCCAAGAGAATTAGAGCCAGTACACACGTGGGTATTAGTGGTTATAAGAATTTCTAAAATACCCAGAATGGATAAGAACAGCAGCAACAGTGTTCGTGATTAATGTCAAAAATCCTTTTGCAGCAAGTTGCCCACGAGAAACATGACAATCAGGTGGCGGTCTAGCAGAGGGGAGCACGTGGCCCGGAAATGGGAAGAGCAATGGGCGTGTGTGGTCTGTACGCTAATAAATAGCCCGTCTTCGAAGATCTGTGCCGCTTGCCTAACTTCAAGACCTCCAGGTAAGCCTGGATTCTGGTTCGGAATTCCTTCTGCTTCAAAGAGGGCTAATTATACAAAGGTATATATCTTGTTCCACCTTGATATTGCATAACTAAGTCAAATGCTTTCTTTCCGAAAGATTTAAAGGAATTGCTGGCCTTTGCACGTAAACCACGCTAATATTCTGTTAAGCACTTTTTTTTTTTTTAAACAGGGAGGGGAAACATGCTTGTGCTAAAAGAGTATGTGCCTTTGTATCTCAAAAAACGGAGATGATCACATCTGTTCTCTACTATTTCTAATGAATTATTCAATAAAGCTTTGTTTTATGCAGATTTCAGCAACTTTGGAGTTTGTTATTCAGTCCAAGTGCTTTGTAAACTGAAAGGGAGGATTTCTGTAAGAATATCGTTGCAGGTGGAATAGAAAAATGCTGAATTTTTTCTCTTCTTTATCCTTCCTACCCCTTGTTATTAAAATCTTTACCCAGACAATTGTACTGATTTCATTGAAATCCTTCAAAATAACTCTTTACAGCTCACAATTTCATGTGTTCAGAGAAAGTTAAACCTCAGAGAGAGCCCGTGATTAAGATCCCGCTCATTGATGTGGCTCCTATTGTGTTCTCAAAGCCTTCTTTCTTCCTTCAATTAGCGATGAGAAAGTTCGTTCTTGACTTGCGGACCCCACATTGTGCCTGCTGTCACACGGCGTTTTGTTCTCTGGGCCAGAAAGGCAGGCCTCGCCGGGTGCTCACAGCTTTGCTGGAAGGGACAGCGCCTCCTGTTCTGGGATCTTTGAGCAGAGAGCCCTCAGAAAACCACAGTCTTAGGGCTCCTCGTTCATTTCAACCGAAATGCCACTTTGCATCTCATTAACTATTTTCCTTTTATTTCTCTGAGTACGAAAGACTGGTTTATTCCAGTCCCGACTCCAAAATCCGGGGATGCTTTGCTGAAACATTTTTAATTAATGTTTAGTCTTTGTAATTCATCTTTGCTTAATTTTACTAAGCCCTTCCCTTTACTGTGTCATTCATGGAAGCATTCCTGGTAATCCAGAGACAGGTGTCTTGCCACTGATCTAAAGACTCATGGCAGACCTGAGTCTGCCTCTTAATTACCGCTGCTTTACTATGTTGCCACATAGTAACGGAATTGGTAGCTCCGTGACCTTTAAATGGTAGACCTAGTAGGAAGCAAATATAAATCTTTGTTAAACCACCTTGGAGCCTCTATGGGTGGTTGAAATTTTCTTCTTTATGTAATACATCATTTCCTAGCCAGATGGCTAATCCTTAATTGTCCAAAGTAACTTTGTGTTATTCATTCTACGTATTCACTATCATAGGTGAATAAGTTTTAGTCCTGTAAAAAGATGTTTCAGACAGTCAATATATTACAAATATGTAGGTTTATATGTATTTCATGTAGTCCGTATAGTATAGGGATACTGCAGAGTTACCACTGTCTCCTCCCAGATTCGGTAATCAAGAACGAAGAACATTCCATTGCCTTTACCGACTTAGTGAGGTATCCTTGTAACAGCTTCGGAAAACCAAGTAAGGAAGTGAAGATCAACAGGAAAACAGCATTTGGAACTACAACCCTTGTTTTGGCCGATTTCAGCAATAAGTCCAGTGCTTTGGAAAGAAAAACGAGCCAAAACCAGACCCTAGATGGAGAATTTCAGAACCGTTCGCCGACTCACGTTTGTTTTAATGACCCACTGCACCGTTCTGAGGACAGAGCAAACCACGGATCTCAACCATCTGACAAAGCAAATGTATCGCCTTCGCTCTGCCCTCAGTCTGAATTATTTAGTCCAGCATATAAAAAATCGAAAACAACCCACTCCTCATCACCAGACCTCCGAAGTGGTAAGCCTGGATTTCCTGCCAGGTATGATACTTCTGACCTTGATCTTGAAGGTATTTGCATTAAGTTTTAAGAGGGCAGGGAAGTCATCCCCTGCTAAAGCAATTTGCGTTGATTTTGGAAGGTAAATCAAACCAGGAAAGATGATTATGGTAATTTACTTCTCTTGCTGTCTCATGGTAATTTACTTCCCTTGCTGTCTCTAGCTCATAATGTTAAAGAAAGGAAGAGATTGAAAACAGAACCTTCTATATCTATTTGTAAAAAGTTATTTTATCCTGACTGTAATTGTCTACAGTTCAATACAGAATATTTGGAAAAAAATTGGGCGTATAAAGAAAACTTTTTAAATCCCCCATCATCCCACCTGATATCAATCACCACTGTTAACATTTTTGTTTAATATATTTCCTTCCAAAGAAAGATAGTTCTTCTAAAGGAAAGGTCACTCATGACAGTTTACTAAGTGTCTTCTAAAGAGAAGGGGATCAGAGTTACTTTCAGTAATATTCCTCCTAGAGAAAGTGGCTTATCTCAGTAGCCCAGTGGGGTGGTGGTGGTGGTTTCAGCCAGTAAGGGCCAAAGAACACGTGTGCGACTTTTGTATCTGAACTTGAAAAGCTGTCATTTTGATTAGTAAATACTAGAGACCAGATACGTTTTGAGACGATGAACTTCACATCTAGGAGAAGCTCCCTCCCATGCCCGATTGCTGTCACCAGAGATAAAGCAATGTTAACAAACATGTCACCCCCTCCCTTAGGATTCTTGTCAGCGCCTAAAACTGCCTGTCCACACGACCTTGCTTACACCCTTTATCTGGGCTTCCTTCCTCTCACAACCTGGTATAAGGCTCCCCTCATAGAGAAACATTTCTCCACAATTTTTTTCCCAGCCATGTTTCCCCCCCCCACCCACCTTCAGGAAGCAGGTGCTGTCCATCCTGCATTTCTACAGTGAAGTGAAGGTGGACAGTCTTCTTCCCGGGAGTCTTTCAGTGCCCGTGGCGATGGGCAGAAGAAAGTTGGTGTGTGTGGGATTGAAAGTGACTGTGGGGGGAGGGTTGCATTATTAGCTTCTCCCCAGATGGACTGTGTCTTTGCTGAGGGAAAGATTCTTCCCTCAGGCAGAAAGACAGGGGACCGGCTTGGGGTACCATCCCAGACTAGCCTCTGGGAACCCTTAGAGCTTATTTCATAATTCTGAGGCAGTATTTGGTCAATAGATGCTTTTGTCTCGAGTCTTCTATCCCAACTCGAGATTTACCATCCAGTTAGTCTTGATGATTTATCCTTGGCTGGTTTCTTAAAAAAATCTTGTTCATAATCACTTGTAATAACTGCTTTAACTTTTGTCACTGATACTGAGGAATGACAGACATTTGAATTAAGTTGTGGAGGCATGTCACTGACTGGATCGGACACTCCCTTTACACTTTCATCCATATTAATGCCTAATGAACCCCAATCAGAGGTCGTGAAGGAGCTAAGGTCTGGAAGGTCTGAGTTGGGAGGCTGTCCTCTAAGAAAATCACTGCTGAAGTCTTTCCTGGGCTGTAGCTTCAGCAGAAAGAAGGAGAGGCGAGCATTTGAAAGTGTTGTGGCCTTCCTTGTACCCTGATGGAACATCTTGGCATATTTTTATTTCCTCAGTGCTTTGTAGAAAATCTCAGACAATTTAACTAATGAATTAGGGATTTAAAAAAACATTAATGTAACCTTAAATTTAAATGATTTCTTCATAAGCCATTAGTAAGAGGGTCGTATGATTAATCACAGCACACAGCATTACTTAGAAACGCCGCAGCCTGCGTTGAATAGAAGAACCCCAGGACCGAGACTCTAAAATCAATCAAGATCAACTAGCAGAATAAATGTCAAGTGATGAAATACATTCACCCAGCAGCCCTTCTGCACCCAGCTACTTTACAAGGAATAAATTGCAAATTACTGTCATTTATTTCATTTTTCTCCTTGTCTGGCAGCTACAGTGTTCATCTTGCAGACAAGATGCAGAGCAGAAGCTTACAACATAATACGATTAAAGCAGGTGGTCCACTCAAAGAATTTATAGCCAGTTTATTTTTTTTCTTTAATAATTATATGGTAATTAATTCGCCTTTTGTTCTCTTAGTGACTGGGCTCATCACCACATGATACGTGCTATGTTGATGAGGCATAATTCCAGATTGGTCTTTCCATATACTTGAATTTTATCCAGCTACTGGATTATAAATTGGGTGGTCAAACCGGTTTTTAAGCACTTCAGAATAACTGCTAGAAACGGCTTTAAGTCTTTGATCCAATTACTATAAATGCAGAGCGAAACACTGGGGTACGTAGTTCCCACGTAGTACGTGTTTTCAGTTAAGGTTTTTCCTGAGCTGAGCAGAGGCTCATTTGGAGGAGAAATAAAGATGGCAGCATCACTCACATTTTCTCCGGTCTGCCAGTTAGCGTCGGCAGAGCTCCACCTCTCATACCCGGGAAGCATGGACCCCTTAGATGCGCTTCCTGTCCCCTTTGCAGGTTCCAGTCCCCAAGGATTTTAGAACCACCGGTGACCCCCTAGGATGAGTCACTGAACCTCTGTTTTATTTCGTGAAATACCACTGAGCTCCAAAATCTACCTTCAACAACGCTGATTAGTTCAAAACATTTTAGGCAGTGTTCTCATTATAATGAATCACCCTATCTGTAAGATAAGTTAGACCTTGATAAATCGAGCATTGAGAACTACCCACTTTAAAATTACAGACTTGTGCATGGTCATGTCCTTGTTCTCGATAATAGTCTTTATCTGATCTCTGTTCAGTGTTACTTATTTATTAATTAGCAAGTATTTATTGAGAACCTATTACGCATCAAGCGTTGCTCACTTCTAATGACTTTCACTTTACCATGACAGGGCCAAACCTGGCCCACCGCCTGTTTTGATCAATAAAGTTTTATTGGAACACCTTCCATTCCCATTGGCTGACATATTTTCTATGGCTGCTTTTTATGCAACAGCAGCGGAGTTGAGTAGTTGCAACAGAGACTGTTATGACCCACAGCCGAATATATGTGCCATCTGAAAAGATTTGTCAACCCCGGATCTATTATATAAACAGGCCACTTATAATCCACTATGAATATTCAGAGTGATGGTTCTAGTTATCAAAGCAAGTTAAACTATTTTGTATGCTAAGTTTACCTAAGAAAATGGTCTGCTACATTTTAGAAAGTTTTTAAGTAATGATGGGAACAAAGAGGAACCAAGATGTCCTCAATTAATCAGAACATTTAATTATCCTGGATAATGTTTTCTATCATAAAATTAAGATTAGTTATACATATTTAGAGTTGATATGATCACAGGTGGCATCAATATCTTGGTTACATTAACTCAGTGCCTCACAAGTTAATGTGTGTAAGAATCATCGGGGAATCCTGTTAACATCCGGATTCCAACTCTGTGGGCAATCCCAAGCAGGGGGTAAGGCTCTCCCAGGTAATGCTGAGACTTCTGGTCAGCGGCCCCCCCTCCAAGTACTAGGGATAAGATAGCATGTGGATATTTTTGTCTTTAACTTATACCAAGGAGGAAATGGAATGAAAGCCAGAAGATGAGGAACTCAAGGGTGTCACTGGGGCCTTCCCCCACACACCTTAATCCTACCTTCCACCTTGCCCCTCCCCATAAAGCTCTACTAGTAAGAGAAATGGAAACCTCTCCTGGGTATTTGGAGCTCTGGAGATGTCTAGGTTGAAGCAAATGGGTTAGAAGATGTTCAACTAATTGTTACCTGAGGTAGCCACCTTCAAAATAATGTAGAAAACTGTGTTGGCCTGTGTGCATGTTTTTTGTAAGAAAGCATCATTTCTCTCCTTTCTATTAATGTTCTTTACCCTTTTTTCATTCCCTCTTAACAGTTTTTTTAAAAGCACATTTATGATTCCCTTTGGTTTTGACATGTCTTGGCTTATCTACAACCACCTACAGATGTAGCTTCCCTGGAAGTTAAAGTTTTAATATCCCCTCTCTTGGAAGGGGCATTGGTAAAATGGAGGGAGTGTGGAAAAAGAAAGGCCTGTTGTCTTCAGGCTTTGCTATTTCGGGATGGTATTACCTCTGATTCTAAAATACTGGCTAGTGTCCCCCACCCTGAAGAAGGTAGCCACGAAAAAGTTGCTGGCAAAATATTTAACTGTAATGGTTTCCTTAGCAACACCTGCTGCGTGACCAGCTTCAGAAACTACCCTGAGAATACCTGAGTTAATTGAAAGCAACATATTTAAGCATCTGTTTTATAAATGATTTCTTTTTTTTTTAAGATTTTATTTATTTGTCAGAGAGAGAGAGCAAGCACAAGCACGGGGAGCAGCAGGCAGAGAGGGAGAAGCAGGCTCCCTGATGAGCAGGGAGCCAGATGTGGGACTTGATCCTGGGACCCTGGGATCATGACCAGAGCCAAAGTCAGTTCGTTAACTGACTGAGCCACCCAGGCGTCCTTTCTAAGTGATTTTAAAACAATTTCACTGCAAATAAAAGACCTCATATGTCAGTTATATCTCAGTAAAACTGGAAAGAAAAAAAAAATACCTCACACTTTGAACATTTCAATTGAATATGATACCTTGAAGCATCATTACAGGAATAAGCATATGAAGAATGTTGTTTAGGAAGAAAGAAAAAGGGGAAGTATTTATGATTTTTAAGTATTTTTTAAAAATTATTTAAGAGTGATATTTTATCCTGCCCTAGAAATTATTTAATAATGATATTTTAACCAAAACAAATGAGGGAGGATGAATTTTTTTATCATTAAAAAGTTTTAAAATAGCCATATTAAGGGGAAGGACTTCTGGTTTTAATTAATGTAAGCTCTTCTCTTCAACTGGTTTATTAAAGACCAATTCTTATAAAGGTATTATTAAAAATATGCAAAATATTAAAAAAAAAAAAAAAGCTTAAAATGATCATGAAGCTCCTTTTCCAAGAGAAAATTCCTCTTCTCCAGCTCACAGTAGAGGTCGGGCTTCTGACCTTTGTCCACGGTATGTGGGACTAACCTGCAGATACTCTTGATCCTAATTGTGGGGGAAAACAAAGCTTCCCTAGTAGCTTTACAGAACACACATTTCTGCTCCGCCAGGCAGCCGGTGCCTTGCTGAAATATGATTGCAACTATTATAGTAGCCTTGATCAAAGAAAAGCATAGAAAATTGTCTTTAAAGTGGACAACAGAAAGGGTGACCTCGTTGGCTCTTGTTGGAGCCATTGAAGAGAGTTTGCTACAGGTGAGAAAATAATTAGAGGAGACTGACATTCTAGTTACTCGGGGTGGGGGGGGGCGGGGAGCGGCGGACTTGAGAATATTTTAGGGGAAATCAAAGGGGCCACACTATAATCCTGAATGAGGGAAGAACTGGGTATCACAAATGAAACGTAAGTAAGGTGGGTATACTTCGTGCACACTTAAGCTGTTTTTGTTCTTTAGAAATTCCAATCGCGTGCGTTGAGTGCACGGGTAGCTTTGGAAGTAAATTGGGATTACCTGGGAAAACCAAGAATTAAAAAGATGTCCCAGCGTGTGTAATGACCTCCAGTGGACCATGGTCCACTTTTTGGTCCCATGTCTTGGTACCAACAGAATTCTGACGCAGGGGGGAGGTGGTGGGAACTGTCCCTTCAGCGCTGTTAACACTGTAGTAACTTTGTAACCTGTCATTTCAGTGAACTTGGAATTAATCTGGCAGATGGTACTTGGGCATTACATGCTGATCGTCCTCGCTGCAGTAAACACAGCCGCCGCTGCGTTCTCCGAGTCGTGCGGAAGGATGGCGAAAACAAAGGCAGGCAGTTTTATGCTTGTCCTCTACCTAGGGAAGCGCAGTGTGGATTTTTCCAAGTACGCGTAAGATTTTTTTAAGCTCACTCTAGTGTAATTGAATACTTCCGTTATTAAAATGTAATGAATAGCGGGGCCCCTGGGTGGCTCAGTCAGGTAAGTGTCTGACTCTTGGTTTCAGCTCAGGTCATGATCTCAGAGTTGCGAGATCAAGCCCCACGTCAGGGCTTAAGATTCTCTTCCTCCCTCTGCCCCTCCTCCCAGCTTCTCCAAAAAAAAAAAAAAAAAAAAAAATGAATAGCAATCTTTTTCCCAGTTTCATCTTTAAATTTTATTTCCTTTTTCACCTTTAAATTTCAAATAGCCATACTGACACTTCAGTCAGAAGCCTGAATGCTGAAGAACTTAAAATTCAAAGAGCTTCATCAAAACAAACAAACAAAGAAAACATAAATAATAGCCATTCAATGATTCTAGTATGTCACATATGAGCCACAAGTGTAGATGTGTTGCCCTTGGTTTATAAAGATAGAAGGATTTGAATGATTTACCCAGGTGGCAAATAATGAAGATACAAACATGCTCTTCCTAATTTCTGAGTTTGTGCACTGGATAGAAGTACACAGGAAAATTAGTTAACATTCCTTAGGTTTACAGTGACCTTACTAAGTCCCATTACACAAGCTTGCACAGTAACAATGTAAGTGGAGAGCAGTTCGTCCCCCCACCCCCGCTTGTGGATCTGGGTGTGTCCCTGGAAATGAAGATGGGAGAGGGCACTAAAATCTGGGGTCCTTCTTCCTCAGGTTCACCTTCTCTGTTTCTCAGGGTGTGAGCCTCTCATATGCTGAGTGTGACTCTAATGTTGAAAGATAGGTATTTTTCCACTTGTTGCATCTGGTGCATAACTGAAAAAAAGAAAATACTGATCTGTTTCATTGCTGGAGTAAAAATTTTGGGGGTTGGGCTCATTGAGAAAGAAAATCTCTTTCTTCAGTGTGGTACCTTACTAAGGAATTTTCCGGGTTTTAATCCCTGCACAAGATGTAACTCTGCCCTCCTAAACTGACACATATCCTCTTCAAGGAGATTTTGTGGATGCAATGAAAAAAATATTAGGTAACAAGTTAATAATATCACAGCTGGCCCCCAACCTCCCTTGAGGCCTAAATTTATAAGACTAATACAAGGGAATGTGACTAAATTCATCCACATAATTCTGCATTGGATTCTTTCTTTTCCTAAGAGATGAAGGAAATTTAGTGTCAAACATGTAACAAATCTTTGATCTTCATTGTTTGAACTGAAACAGACTGATAACAGAAATATGATGGCTTGATGGCAGGATTCTGATCGTTTTCAAATATTTTCCATAAAGAGGAAGGAACTCCTATAAGCATACCTTCAGACAAAGAAACTCAGTCATGGCAGTTTTCTGCATAATTCAAGCAAATCTGTAGGAGATGCTCTTACAGTCTATAAGCTTTTTTTAAGGGCCGGAACTAATGACCTGTGTCAATTTCACAATGCCTGATTAATAGTAGCAGGGAACGTGGGGTGCACTCATGATGTGCACCCTGGCTTAGTCTGTACGTATTTCTAACCTGCTCCTAAACTTTACAATCCTTCTGTTTTCACCCTGCAGTGGGCAGATTTGTCCTTCCCATTCTGCAACCATGGCAAACGCTCCATCATGAGAACGGTGCTAAAGATTGGACCTAATAATGGAAAGAATTTTTTTGTGTGTCCTCTTGGAAAGGCAAAACAGTGCAATTTTTTCCAGTGGGCAGAAAATGGACCAGGCATAAAAATTATTCCAGGGTGCTAATATTTTCTCCTTCTGTAGAATATCTGGCATTTAATTTCTTCAAACCATATGTAACGTTTAGTCCCCTTTTGTTTAATAGGAAGGCTGTAGAATATCTGTGGCTTTTTTTATAGTTGTTGCAATATTTGAGAGATGTTCATTTTTTTTTTTTTAATGGGTGTCATCTTTCCATTCTATGGATGATTCTTTTACCTGGATGAAGACTTTGGGTGTTTCATCAGAAGTACTGTATATTCTATTTATCATGTATATGTAATGCAAGTAATGACAATAAAGTATTTTTAGTGCGCTGTTGGTCTCTTATAACTTCTTTGGGGAAGGAGTGACTTTTTTTTTTCTTTTTTAAGGAAAAGATTATCAGTCCAAGGAAAGAGCTGAGTCTCCTATCTGTAATGAGTAACGTTCTGGGTTATCGCCGCTCTTCACAGCATATGATTAAAGTACTTCTTGTTTTCTTAAATGAAATTTAAGGAAATGAAGTCTCCTTTAAGGAAAAGAACACTTGCTGGTTTTTATTCTATTCCACAGACATCAGGTTCCCTGTTAGATGCTAGAGATAAGCCAAACACTTGGATAACTTCAAATGCATTTTCCTAGAAACCTGTGGGGATTCAGAATATAAAAGTAACATTTAGGAACAGAAGAAGTTGTCTGTAGATCTTTGCTAGAAGAGTTGATATTAAGTTTTTCTGATCTCAATTTTAATATCTGAAATTAATTATTTAAAAACAAGTCCATTTAAAAAGCTTAATATGCTATTATTTTTTCTCATTTTATCTTCCTTCTGTTTTTTTTTTTTACCCCCCCCCCCCCGCCAAATTTAGTGCAGGTAACTGTATAATTATTTACCAAAAGAAAAGGAAAACTTCAGTCTTACATTGCTTCTGCATGTTTGTGGAAAATTCCACTCAGAGCTGGTTCGGTCTATGAAAAAGATGTTTTAGAAAAGAAAAGGACTGCAGAGAAATGGCTTGACCCCTTTCCCATTCTGTCGCTACAATGTCCACGCACAGCTCTTAGAGTCACCAGCATATGAAATTCTCCGCAAGGTCAGAGCATATGCTATGGTCTTATCTGCATTTGAACTCTACATTGACGAGACAGACTTGGAACCAATCCAAGATCAGTGATCCCAACCCAAAGAGCTCAACAAGACAATGACAAACAAGGCAGACTCGGACTGGGCTGGACCACGGGTGAGCTTCGCTGACCTGGTGTGAAGTTCCCAGGTGTGCATTCAGAACAAAACCACAGACTTCCTGTGCCCCGGGGTGGGGAAGCCCATCTCTAATGAGGCTTCCATAAATGAGCAAAGTAACGCCAAGGAAATAGAGGCAAACGAAATGCAATCAATTTCAGCATTGTACGTGTAGATACTTACCTGGTAAGAAACATGCAGGATTTGTACGAAGGAAATTTTCCTGAGGAGCATCAAAGAACCAGATGGACAGGCCAGACAGGATCTTGTTTAGAAAGAATGGCTGTTTGGAAAATGACATTCATTCAGACCTACTTTGGAGTTTCAACTGCATCTCCCTTCAAAACCCCAAGGAGGTTTCTGTTTCCATGGTGGGGCAAGCTCTAACTGGACCCAACTCTAGTTTCTGGGCAACCGGATAACTAGGTTCTGCACACACTCAACAACCATCCTGGCGAGTGAACCACAGCTGGCAGATTCTGGAGAGGTGGAAGGTTTGGGAGGCGAGACCAGCTGGAGGTAACTTGCCATGCACTACAGCTTTAATCCTGAGAGCAGAACAAAGCCAGTGCCAAGCGGAGCTGCCACTGGAAGTGGCAGAAAGTCTGTCAGAAAGGGGCCCAAAGAGGCCACTGGAAAGGGGGAAATAGAGATCCCAGAGGAGGAGCCCCAAGTTCTGTGCTTAAACTGCCCTTGTCCTCGCCTGACCCCTGAGTCACCCCAGCCACATGCGGGGACAGACTGCACACAGAGCAGCTAAGGACAAAAGAACTCAACTTGCCTGACAGAATTTGCAGTTTGCATCCAACCCAGTTAATTGCCAGTGGAGACAAAAACAGCAACACTCTCTAGAGGAATGTCCCCAGTGCCGACCCACCTCCATGTGATAGTCAGGATGCCATCCAAATTATGCAACATAAGAGGAACCAGGATAATGTGACCTAGTTTCAGGGAAAAGACAAACAACGGAGACCGACTCCAAGATGGTCGAGACATGGGAATTAGCACACAAGGGTTTTAAAGCAGCTGTTCAAATGATGCCCACTGAGGTCCATGCCAAAGGAATTCGATGCCTGCCCAAAATGCAAATCGTTAAGAAGCAATACGGAAAACCTGAAAAGGCAAATATCTGAATAAATATGAAATATTTCCTATTTTCTCTTAGTTTCTTTACAACACATGGGACTGTTGAAAGCAAGATAATATAACATGTGATGAGACGCACGATACATGCAGGCGGGCTGTGATGACTGTAGTGTAAGGACAGAGAGGTCGAAGGAGAAGATTCCAGGTTTCTACATCTTATGCGAAGCGGTACCCTTTTATCTCAGTGGGCGGAGGTTAAGTACGTAGACGTAATACCCACTCCTTTTCAACCACCCTTTCTTCCAACATTTTCTCAGTCCCACACACTGCCCCCATCCTTCTGAGATCCCAAGGATACAAATGTTGGGTCCTCCGATTGCCGTGGTCCCTGAGTCTGCCATTACCACCAGGGAGACCCCCAGCAAGCTTGTTTATGTCGGTGACTCTGCTTCTCAGTCCTGTAATTTCCAGCCTGGTTATTTTGCGTAACGTCTGTTTGCTAAGATCTTCCATTTTTTTTAAGTTGGTTTCAAGAGAACTTAGAGTTGATCTTGGAAGCACTTGGAAAATCCTGGTCAGATCATCCAAACATCTCTTCGTCTTGTTAATCACCACCGGTGCAGCGTCTTTTCTTCTTTCCATCATGGCTTTCCTGGTTTGGGGCACGATGGGTGATCTTTTATTCTATCCTGGATATTTCGTTATGATGTTAGGAAACTCTCCAGCCTATTTAGGTCTTCTGCTTTAGCACGTTGTTGTTCTGCTTAGATCAATGTGTAGGTTGTGACATAAACTGTGGGCTTCGGGCCCAGGGACAGTGGCGGTCACAGCGCCCTGGTCATGTGGTTCTGCTTGGCTTCCCTTTGCTCTTGCTGAGGTTCCTGCTCGGTGCTTCTGTGCTATCTTAGGCAAAGAGGCGACTCGCCAGGCTGCCGGGTGCTTCTAGGCCACCTTCTGCAGGGGGAGGGGAGCGAGGGCAGAAGCCATCGCCTCTCTGTCTCCTGATGCTTCTAGCTGGAGGGAAGCAGGTATGGATCTTGTCCCACTTGGACAACATGGACGCCCACAGCTGTGGGACCAGGACCCGGCCTCAGCCTTTCGGAGGCAGCTGTTCAACACTGCCCCGCATTTCCGGGACTCGCTATGTGGTCCGCTGCTGTTCAGCTCTTTGGAATTAATCTGCCTGTTTCTTGGTATTTCAGACCCATATCACATGAGTATGAAGGATTTCGGGGATGGGGGTGGACGGAGAATGAGGTAGGAGGTACAGTGAGGGGGATGGTGTAAAGAGCCCCTGTTTCGTGGGCCTTTGTTTTGGGACAACAGCTGTCATTTCCCTGGAGCATTTCATTGGATGCTCTTGACCATCCAGGGAATAGGCCTTATTATTGTTGTTTCTTCTCATTTTCCAGTTTAGGAAACCTGGTTCCTGTAGGTGAAGTGGGAGAGGCGTCCATGTCGCACAGGCTGTGGCTTGAATGAGGTCTGCAACGTGTGAAAGTCCGCACTGAAGAAGCTGTTCTCCTTTCTGTGTACTAAAGTGCTGGTTTCAGAATAGCACAAATACCTAACAGGCAAAAGAAAATCGTGGTGCGAAAAGATTACGCTCCTTTTTTCCTTAAAATTTATCGTGTTAAATGGGCAATGTTAAAATGCCCATTAATTTGTTTTTAAATTTCCACTACCTTCTGTTGTTTTTATTTATTTAATTTCTATTCATTTTTTTAAAAATTTTATTTATTTATTTGACAGACAGAGATCACAAGTAAGCAGAAAGGCAGACAGAGAGGAGGAAGCAGGCTCCCCGCTGAGAAGAGAGCCTGATGTGGGGCTCGATCCCAGGACCCTGAGATCATGACCTGAGCTGAAGGCAGGGGCTTCAACCCACTGAGCCACCCAGGTGCCCCTCTATTCATTTTTTTTTAATCCATTATTTTTAGGTACTTTCTAAAGGCACCTGTCATCACATATTCCAAGCCACCATCATTAGCAAGTTGGTGTGTGAAACGAAAGAAGAAATGTTCTAATGAGTTTCCCAAAAGACGTAACCTCTTTTTTTTTTTTTTTTTTTGCTGTGTTTTCTGGAGCTAATACTACAGTGTGTCTCCTTTTGCGTAACTTGTTCTATCTGCATTTCCTTATGTTCCCTCTTGAAGGGATTTTATATGTCTTATTTGTTCTTCACAGAATCTTGCCCAGCATTGTGCCTTGCACACAGTAGAAATTTGGTGACCATCTGTTGGATTTCAAGATAAAAGTTTAATATAATGTCAGTCTACTGACCGTTTTTAACCTTGTTTTCACTACTCAAACATAAATGCACTTAAATGTCATTGAAGAGAGTGTTGCTGGTATATTATAAAAAAGAAAGAAATTCCTGTATCCAAAAGCTGTTAAGTCTTTCTAGTAATTTAAATGAAAGTGTCTCTTTCTCTCTTTTTTTTTTTTTTTTTTTGGCATTCCGTAGATATTTGCTTACAAATGGATAGGCCAAAACTAATCAGATCGAAGGGTATGCAATCATTGAAAAGGAAAAAGAAATGAAAAGAAGAATGCTGCCTTACTGCTAAACTGCATTTAATAACAGAGATGAACACATGTACCTACAACTCCCGGTGCCCATGAGTCTGAACCTTCTCATTTTACAGGAAACCAAATCAACTGGTTTAAATAACTTCTCAGTTTTGAATTTATTTAATCTCTATCAAGCACCTACTATGTGAAAAAAAAAAATCAGTATTACATAGGTTTAAAGAAGAGCTTGGCAGTCTCTGAGGTAGGAAATCATAAGGGATACCAGCCCTATAAGCAAGGGGCAGAAAGAACAAGGAAGGAGAGCTCCCTCGCAACTGATTCACAAGCTAGAAGAGCTTCCAGAAAGAGATTGCAATTGCAGTTCCAACTTTCTGAAGATCTGCATGTGTGGAAGGGCATTTCAGGCAGCGAGCATAGCAGAGGCAACGATATCTAAGACCATCGCGCAGGGGATGTGTGGGTAATAGCAAATAGTCTGGGTGGCTTGAATGGTGCATCTTTTTTTTTTTTTAATTTTATTTTTTATAAACATATATTTTTATCCCCAGGGGTACAGGTCTGTGAATCGCCAGGTTTACACACTTCACACCCTCACCATAGCACATCCCCTCCCCAATGTCCATAACCCCACCCCCCCAACCCCCCTCCCCCCATCAACCCTCAGTTTGTTTTGTGAGATTAAGAGTCACTTATGGTTTGTCTCCCTCCCAATCCCATCTTGTTTCATTTACGCAACATGGGGGGTTAAGGGGGTAGGAGAAGAGTAAAAGAGTAAATGAATGGTGCATCTTAAGGACAGGTATGCATAGGAAGAAAAATCTTTGTAAAGGAAGACTTAATTCCATTTCAGTGCTACAAGATGGGCCAGTTCTTTGTTCTGAGGATATAAAAATAAGTAAGTCCTCCCTGCAGGAGCCCAGGGGCAGAGAGCAAGCCAGTGCTGCCTGGGAACCCTGCTGGACCACCGATGCGAACACAGGGGCTTTCTGAACAAATGAGAAGAAGGCCTCTATCCTGCCAGCAGTGCCCGGGAACTGAATGTCTAGTCTTTAATTATGCAGATTCTGGAATAAGATTGAGTTCTTAAGACTGCTAGTTCAAAGACCTGCCCTATCGCTTACCTTGACCTTGACCATGTGACCCTGAACATCTTTGTTAAGCTTTGGCTACCGAGAGCCAAGTCCCAGTTAACTCCTCAATGAAATCATGATAATATACCACATCACAGCACCATTTTGAGGATGAAGTACTGTATCCATTTAATGGGCTTGCACAGCACTTGGGGGTTAAAAAACTCTATTTCGTCTCATTAGCTTTATGATTACTAACTTTATGGTTGCTTAACTACTACGGCTACAACTACTGTGGAAGGTTTCAGGAAAGCGCTGTGCCAGTGGTCGGACAGGATTTGAATTTCACCAGAGAGAGGCTTTCGCGAGTACCTGAGGAAGTGCATGTTGAGTCTGGGGAACAGAGAGCCCAGAACTTTGAAAAAGGAAGGTATGAGGAAGGAGATGCTGGGGTAATTATGTTTCCAGGGATACCTCAAACATTTAGAAATAGAAAACATGAAAGAACCACCAAGAACCTTAATTCGTGATGGAAAGCCAAAGTTTCAAAGAAATCCAGGTACATAGTACATTCTAAACGGAAATCCTATAAATCCAATAAGGAATATAAATCACTATCTATACAATTCTAGTTCCAGTCTCTCCTTGTTTCTTTGACAGCAGAAGAGACATAGCTTTTGGGGGTGCCTGGGTGGCTCAATCAGTTAAATGTCTGCCTTCTGGCTCAGGTCATGATCTTGGGGTCCTGGGATCAAGCCCCGAATTGGGCTCCCTGCTCAGCCTGGAGTCTGCTTCTCCCTCTCCCTCTGCTCCTTCCCCGTTCATTCTCTCTCTAATAAAAAAAAATAAAATCTTGAAGAGAGAGACACAGCTTTAATTTCATGGAAGCATGACGTGTACCGTGTTTCTGGGAAAGCAGGTTATAGGATTGTACCGTGCCACCCAGAGCGATGGACCCAAACAATCCCCAGGGTCCCCTTCTTTGAAGTCTGCTTTAAAGGGGGTCCATCCACGCTAACAAGGCCTGGGACAGGCAGAGGGCGGAAGGACCCCGTTCTTGGAAGTTGCAGAAAGGCAGCCGAGAGTTTGGGGGTTGGAACACTTTCTACTTCCTGTCTGGATCCTACTGGCTCCTCTGGTCACAGAATAGCGAGACAGCGAAAAGACAGGAAGTTTAAAGGAGATGAAGAAATGAAACCCTGCTCATAGAAGGAAAAAATAGAGCTCGTGAACAGCAAGGAAAAGAGACGCCCAAAGGATCTGTATGGACACTTCGCCTCCGTCGCGGGCAATCAGAAACACAGATATATGGAGAGAGTCGACAAAAGAACAGCCTGCTAAATTTTTAAAACTACACACTAGCATTTTGGACTAAACGCTGTCATAAAATGCAAAACTGCCGAACAAATGAGCAGGATCATTACAATTCCTCGTCCACCTCGTGCGTCAACGCCTCTACGTGGCTCCGACCGGCCGCGCGCATCGGCATCTTGGCTCACATATTAATAAATACTTGTCTGCTTTTAATATGCATATATTTTTCTCATTATTGTGTTATTACATTCAGCTTGTTTGGCCGCATTTAAAGAGAATTTATGTTGCTATCAATAGCAGAAAACAATTTAGGAAGCCGAACAGAGCAGGAAGAATGTGAAATCTAAGTATTTGAGTTGGTTATTGACTCATTAGTTTAATAACGTGTGTTCTCCAAACTTGAATAATTTAAATGTATTAGAAATGATACAGCATTAAAAAGTACATTCTTAACATGGTAAACACTGGATCTAGGATCTGAGTTTGTAGTTATTACTTATTTAAAATAAACAAGCAAATTCCATTGAGATATGGTCTCATTTTCAGGAATGGTCTATTAGCAGGCAGCAGTGAGCACAACAATTAACCATATCAGCGCATTAAAGCCTAATGTCTAAACTCAACATAGCAGCAAACACACATCCTACCATGGCCTATTAAGTAATCAGAAATGATTGCAGATAATTAGCTCATGAACAGCTGCATAAACTCAAGTATTCCATTTTTTATCCGACATGGAGACTTCAAGGGGAAGGGAGGTTTATCAGCTCTGTCCTGAACTGGTGGGAGTAACACCATGAAATGAAATTAGGGATGGGATTCTAACATTCGATGGCATACAGCCATTTTACATTTTCTTTTGCTAATACTACTTATGTTCACAGGAATAAAGTTCCATAAGTGAAAAATACAGAAATAAGGATATTACCAGTGACCAGAAAGTGCTCATGAAATAGGATGATAGGAAAATCCATTAGTAAAATTCCTATAATATGTATCATTCGTATTTGTTTACATTTTTGGACCAGATTTGATTTGCATACACCATATATCCCTTCTGGATGAGATTATTTTCAGATATATACCTCAATGATGATATCTTTACAGTAAATATATAGTTCCATTTGATTAATAAATGTAGTTGATAAGCATTTCTTTCTTAAATTAGGATCTTGTTTGTCTTTTTTTTAACTAAAGAAAACGTGCTGAACAGAACGTGAAGCTATCTTTAGAAATCTGAGGGACTGATACAACATAAAAAGAAATGTGTTTTTTCATACGGGTCCAGAAAAACAGAACTAAGAGACATGAGATTATGGGTTTAATAGGACAAAAATTCCAAAATTAGAATTCTTTTTTTTTTTTTAAAGATTTTATTTATTTACTTGACAGACAGAGATCACAAGTAGGCAGAGAGGCAGGCTGAGAGAGAGGAGGAAGCAGGCTCCCCACTGAGCAGAGAACCCGATGCGGGGCTCGATTCCAGAACCCTGGGATCACGACCTGAGCTGAAAGCAGACACTTTAACCCACTGAGCCACCCAGGCGCCCCCCAAAATTAGAATTCTTAAAACTGAACTGGGTACAGTGTGAGATGTTTAGGTTCCTTCCAGATGTCATCAAATAAATTCAGTGATTGACCTCCATCAAGGGCAGATGTGGTTAGAAAGGACCTCAGGTTCCACCAAAGGCTTCTTCCCATTGTAAAATCCTAGGAATTAAACCTCTAAAGGAAATGGTTTGGCACATAATGAATCATCATTGATGGTGCTAAACTTTTGGGTGGCACTTTCTGAATATTTGCGTTGAAGATTTGTATCGTGTCAAATCATGTTTAGTATGTTTATTATTGTTTCTTGACAGAAATTTTCATTTTATTTATAGGTCTACCAAGGGTAAGATAGATACATAGGTAGAGGGTAATAAGCAAAATTTAAAACCATGAATTTCACTCACAGAGAATTAGTTGTATGTATTTTATATTTGTTTTCTCTGATTATCCTCATTTTTGTAATATTTTAACAAATATTTAAGGAGCTGTTGCTGGGACCAAGTTGTTTCTAGTCTTGGGGGAAGTAAACATTCAAAGCAACCATTGTAATTAGATCCAATATGACAAGAGCTGTCATACAGAAACAGAGAGGACAAAGAGCTCTCATGGCAACCTGAGGGACACCAGGAAGGCTTCCTGTAGGAGGAAACACTGGAGGTGAGGAGTTGGCCTGCCACAAACAGGTAGAGATTAGGAGGAGCTCGTAGGCATGGAAGAAGTTTGTGTATGAGGTGTTTGGCACAGAGAGAGGCTGTTTGTTGTATTAGACCTATGGAGGATAACTAGAGCCCAAATCAGCCAACTTGGGCTGTGGTCATTATTTTCATGTCGTTGATTCATTGCAGGTTGTTGGTTACTCTCATGCAAACTTCCCGGAGTCGGTCTACTATAAATACTAGCCATTTCTGGGAGCCGGACCAGTAAAGTAATAAAAATGTGGGCCCGTCACATCAGCATCACCCCAAAGCTTGGGAGACTTTCCAGGATTAGGGCCGGAGATGTTTGCCGTAGGAAGCCCCGGGGAACGCTTATGCAAGCTCCAGTCTGTGAAGCTGGCTTCTGGAATGCAGTATTTTTACATTTGTTTCAGAAAACGTTTGAATCTACTATACTAAAAACAGCATGTAATGCTTCTTTTTTTAAATGTGCTGTAATAATGACTCATTTTGAAATGGAATGGGAATGTGAGGTTGAGGAAAGAGCCACGGATGGTCAGGCGACCTGGTTTCTAGGGCCGGCCCTGCACGACCGAATAAAAATAATCACTGCTAAATAACGTGCAGCCTGCCGAGAGACCAGACACCGAACGGCTCTTGGACCTCCGAGTCTTCAGACATAAAACAAGGAGGTGGTGCTCGAAGAATTCTGACATCCCTTTCCAAGTCTGTAACACTGTGGCTCTGAATGGGTTTCAATGTCAATTATTTGCATAATTAAGTAACATAATTACACCAGTCTCTTTGCTGAATCCCTTCCATCGTTTTTCCTGCTTCTAGTGTCTTTTGCGAGCCCTCTGGTCCTTGCTCTCTGCTGTGTTTCCTGGCCGTCACTTTGCACCTGCTTTTCTCTCTGTCTTCCCCCTTTGGGTCAGTGGTTGGTTCAGTTACAGGACTGTTGAGAATGAGACACTTCCTTTTATACATTTTAACTCTCATGAAGACTCCTTGATTAAAACTCCCCAATAGACTTTTCGATGAAAACAAAACAAATAGCACTCGGAGTGTGAAACATCCTCTCTAGAATGTCGATGGAACAATTCACAGGGGATGGGAATGAAGGAGAAAATAAACATTCACTGAAGTTAAGTTTTCAAGAAGCTAAGAGACCCAGGGAAAATAGCTCAACTGTTCTGTTTGTACACAGTGCCTTAGAAGTTCTTTCCCTCCCTCCCTCCCTTCCTCTCCCCTACCCCTTCCTTCTCATTTTTAATTTTTTTTCCTGCAGACTTTCTTTGGGTTGAATTGCTTTGTCACCAAATCTTGTGTATGTTAAACTCGGGTAAATTTCCAAAAGGCAAAAGTTGGTAAAAACCCTCCCTAACATTAAGTCTAACACCCGAAACAAATGATTTCTCAATCAAAGCTTAAGGAATACATAAAGAATCCAGTGCTTACTGCCTTAAAATCTTGGCCACAGTCAGTAAATCTGTTTTCTTTACAGTCCTTCGAGCTTCTTTCCAAAATGTTACCTGTATTTTTGCAAGAAGATACAGTGTTTCGATTTGCCTATTTGTTGCTTCATCAGCTCCTGCCTCCCTTCTGTTCTGATCTGTGACTGGGCAGCTAGCATATGCCTGCACTCCCTCCTATCTTACACAGAGCGGCGTTTCAGCACTCCATATTTTATGTCCTGGCACTCCACGCCTAACACGTTCCTGGGTAATGCAGCTTCTGCTTGAGTGCCCTTGAGATCCACTTAGAGCATGTGCATGGTTGATCTAAAACTTTTCAATAGCCCTTCTCTGCCTCGGATAGGAAATTACAGGGGAGAGCTCTATTTGCCCATCGCTTTGCAATCATTCTACCTTTATTATGTCTTATGGTCTTGCATCCCCAAATCGGTCTAACGACCGTAGCCGATCATCTGGTGCTTTGCAGTGTGGTGCTGCAGTCATACCATGTTTCCAGCAAACACTCTCATTTTGTTTCCGGAGCAAACATAGATAATGTTGATCCATCGTCAACTCCGGTGGCGTAAAATCTCCCCGTCTCTTACCAGGTCCAAAAATATCGAGGTAGTTCATTTCTAAATAGTAGATTGTCTCTGGAATATGGATTGCTAGGTAAGCCTCCCCTGGTGCCCCCTCTCAAGAGTATTAGCAGTAGTCTTTCCAGTCTCTGTGTGGGTAACTGTTTTGTCACAGATCATTTCTGAGCTACTTATTGTCACCTGCTTTATTCACAGGGTTAGTCTAATCCTACTCCTCAACCTGTGTTTATTCTTGTCTTTTTCATCTTTTTCCCCTTTATAAGATGTGCCTACATCCACCAAAGGGATCCTCATGAAAGCGATCTCCAAACCTCCCATCAGCTTAGGGGTCTCTGTAATGTGCTCCCATTCAAGTAAATTCTGTATGTTTTCTTCCTAGAAATAGTCACAATTATAACAAAATAATCCATCATCTAGCTAGTTGTTTGATATCTGTCTTCCTTCTTACATGCCCGAATGTTCCATGCGGGCAAGGGTGTTCTGGTTCGACACTGACCCCCAGCTCCTAGGCCAGTGGCTTGAGTACAGCAGCCGTTTCATAAATGGTGGGGGAGCAAACAGGATCCAATTACTTTATTAATTTTACTGACTGTTCTTTGGTGATTACTATAATTCTAAAAATGCAGTCCTTAGGCCTCAAAACCAATAAGGATTGCTGCTTTGCTGACAAGTGCACTCTCTCCTTGTAGGCAAATGGACCTGTGACTAAGCCTTCAGAATCCAAATTACCATGGAAACAGCCTTGAGGCCTGCCTGTTCGCTGGTCTTCCCACACTGGAGGGAGCTGGAGGCCCAGACAAGTCCAGGTCCTGCGGTACCCATTTCCTCCCAGCTGCCCTTCCTTTAGGTGGGTTGCAATACAATTGATTGTGATTAGAGTACTTAATCTATTCACTATAACTGATTAAGTTACTGCTTGATTGTGTTACGGCTTCATCCATTTACTTTGATTAGATTGTTGCTGGAAATATATGGATACAATCAAGCTTCTGCTATTGTCAAATTCCTCAGGGTGTTTCTAAATTTCTCCACATAATCTTTTTGGTGACTCCTTAGGGTGCATCATTTCTACAGATAACTAATCTCATCCATTATGTTTTGAATCTCCCTGATTTTATTCTTGGAGGGCAACTTTATCTCAAACTCCTGGGGTGACTTTCCCTGCCCTCTTCCGTACTAACCACACCCAAACTCCTGGGGCTTCTGGAAGCAGCAAACCAAGGCTCTATGCCCTCTTCCTTTCTACTGACTGTTCCCTGTCTCTGAGGACTGGTGGCAAAGACTTACTCCTACATGACCTCACAGAGCGTAAGAGAGCTTTTCGTGAGTTTTTCACTGGGGGCCTGGAATGGAAGTTTATGACATTGTCTTCCAGATATTAGAGGAGGACAGCAGGCAGAAGCACAGTGTGTTAAAAATAATAGTAATAAAAAGCTTCTGATGGCTCAGTGTTACACGTTCTTGGAAAACACAACTTGGTTCATATCCAACGACTTCCATTCAGGAAGGCACAGTGAGGCACAGTGAAGTCAGACGAGAGTTCTAGCCAGGCTGCCCAGCATCTCTCCTGCAAGTCAAAGCCAGGAGGGCCCCGCAGAATACAGTTGGGAGCTATTCGGCTCTTTGTTCTGGACGGAGGGCAAAGAACAATGGAGTGGGCTGTGCTCTTTTATATATTTGACTTTCCAGAAATTTCTCCTTTAGAAGAGCAATGAAAAGACTTCTCTTGGTATTCAGGGAAACCAAATATCAGAGGCTTTCCTGTGGCTCCTCTAGAAATGTTAGAGTGTGGCTAGCCATTGTCTAAGTATTTTTTCCCCAAAAGATTCATTGGAGTGTAAAGGATCTCATGGTTAAAAATTAGTGACTGAAATTCTTTTAGTCTATGAATAATGAGTGCGTTGGCTTTATCCTCGTATACTGTCGAATTATTTTGCTGCTCGGGAGTCCCAGTTTTCCAGAACTTTTGGTACTTTCCATTTGTGCAGTGAGGTCCACTCTCAGGTTCTGTCTCCAGGCTTACTTCTAATTGCTTTCAAGAGACAAGAGGTACATATTTACAAAATTTAATGTACAAAAAATGCATTTTTGTTTTATTTCTTCAAATATCCCTAATCTACAGGAAATGTAATCTCTTGACATAGAGCCCAAAGAACTTGAAAGGGAAAAACAAAAGTACAAATAACTGATTTTTGAAATTTCAAGAATAACTTCTTTGTTATAGAATATCGCCATTCCCAAAAGGCTTCAAGTTATTCTCTTGATGAAAATGAGTTGGTTGTGCATCTCAGAAGTTGAATAAAGTTTTAACATACCTTTAGATACCTCACTGACAGATCTAATAACCTCTGCATGTTGAACCCAGGTATCTAGTAGTCACTGGGACACTGTAGGTATAAAATGTGCTTTTGAGGAAATAAAATGTAAGTCCCTAAGTCCAGGCTTCTACAAGTTTCTACAAGTTTCTCCAAGTTTCTACAACTTACTTTCAGGATGGACTCCTAACACCCTAAGGGTGAGGATTCGATCCTGAACCTATTTTGTTTTGTACCTTATTTTCCTAAAATTGGTTTTCTGGTATTCCAGACCTCAGAAGACAAAGGCAGAAAAATGGGAGGGAGGGAGGAAGGAAGGAGATTGCTTATTGGTATCCACACTGATAAAAGCAAGACAACACGAAAGCTGGAAACTACAGAGAGCAGAGATCAAGAATTCGAAATGTATGGGGGCATCCTGTCTCTTTTGGTGTTAGAGTCAGCCCTTTGTTATGCCATAGAATAGTAATTTCTGTTTGTAATGTTACCTTGGAGTCATCAACTCAGTAACAATTAATGGTAGATGCCTATATACAGTATACCAATTCTGTATGCACTTTCCAATTCATCTTTCTGGCACAGACTCAAGAGTTCAGCGGCTTTATGTTGAGTGATAGAGTGAGATAAACTTCACAGAAACACACTGAAATTAGGTACATTGTAGTGTGAATTTTTTTTTTTAATGGGACTATTTCAAGCAAAGAGTATGAGAAAGTTAAAAAGATTCAAGAATAAAGCAAGTGAGCTGGTAACTGAGAGTTAGAAAAAAAAAATGGATGAAGAAGCCATCAGAGATTATAGGAAAAGGTCAAGAATATAGAGCTTTGAAAAATGCAGAGGTAACACAGTGTAGCAGCAGAAACGTGAATCTTCTGAAACTCACAGATTAAAGATTTAAGAAGGCTATAAATGAGGTAGAGGTAGTATTTGATATAGAAAGTGATTAAAATATAAATGAGAGTCCCAGCATAGGCGCCTCTGGTGAGGGAATATATTGGAAAAGCTCAGGAGTGGATGGAAGATGGGAAGACAGAGGAGAAAATGGCGAGTTCAAGTCAAGGATAACTTAACTATTTGGAGTCTTGGGAGCAATACACAATGAGAAAATTTGGAGGAAAAAAAGAACAAAATCAAATTACTGTCTAGCCTAACTAGGAGGTAGACTGCATTCTTTTAAGAATGAAGAATGGATTGACATAGAAGTTCAGAAAGGAAACAGACTCAAACTAATGGAAAGAAGAGGTAGACAGACGAGTTTTGAGATCAGGACACTTGTTAAATATGTCATCAGAATAACACTGGGAGATTCAAATTCAGGCCTCATTGCCCCCTACGAAGAAAGTCTTTTGTGAACTAAGAATGAGAACTATTTTAAAAATGCACCAACAAAAGATGGTTCAGCTTTGGCAAGAAGGACATTGCATAATGGACCCAAGTTCACTTCCCATTAAAGTATCTGGGACTCGGCTTCTAATAATTATTCTTCCACTGATCTTCTAATCAAAGTGTGTTCACAAAAGGGAGTGATACCTCAGGACCTCAACAAAATTACAAGACTACATCACTATCATTCTTGACTTCACCATTAGAATTATTTTTCCAGAACTTCTTCTTAATTATAAAAATGGAAATCATTGTACTTGGTGCTTTACAATAAATATTCAAGCGACCAGCATTGTAAAATATAACCTGGCCATTTAAACGATTTATTGCAGCAGCATAATACTTGAGACGTGCTTATTAACTGAAAACTTGAAATATTTTCAAGTAAAATATTTAAAGAAAAGGTGTCTTTAGACAAAATGAAAGCAAGACATAACTGAGAAGAGTGGCTCCTTCGCCTTTCCCTTCTCACAGAAATACCTTCAAAATAACCCTTGACTCTGTTTCATTGTATAAATAGCACAGCTGAGTATAATGCTATGTGTGACACGAGGAGGAAAAAGCCCCATGTGATTGCTCACTGGATTACTTCTATCATGATGAGAATCGTAGCTGTAGTGCGTTCTATCATCATAACTCTGTTATTTTATGATGCCTAAGTTTTTTATTAGATGATGGTGCTTTTGTGTGCAATATTATTCTAAGAAACATAAATGAGCAAATTAAAGTGGTGAGGTGAACATTTTAAAATATGACCTCTGGGGCCCCTGGCTGGCTCAGTCAGTAAAGCATAGGACTCTTGATCCTGGGGTTGTAAGTTCAAGCCCCACATAAGGTGTAGAGATTAATTAAAAATAAAATCTTAAAAACAAAGTATGGGTCTTTTTCTCCAAAGAGATAATAAATTATAAATATCTTCCAATACATTAATATCTTCATGGCGTCCATTTAACTGGCTTAGAAGTTATGGAGAAGGACTATGGCACAAACAAGCACAGACTCTTTCAAAATTCATTTAAATTTTGTCTTTGTTAATGAAGGGGGATGTGGCTGATGTAATCATTCTCCTTAGTTAAAAGAAAACAAGGAAGCCAAACATAATTTCTCAGGAAGCTATCCTGTAAGTATTCTGGACCTCAGAGACATAATTTTGGCCAACCTCACAAAATATCAGGCACAGTTCTTGACTCCCTGGGGAAGGTAACAATCCCGCCTCTATACTGTACCTGGGGAGAAAGGAGATCTATGAGGGTACCCGTATGAAGTGCATTGTACAGATGTTGTGATACTGATTTAAATAGCATGATCTTGACAAAAGAGGGGCTAGGTCAACGGAACCCTAGAGTCATGCTGAGCCTATTCAGGACTCTGAATCCCGCACTTTTCTCTGAAGTGAACGGTGCAAATTTCAGCCTGCAGACAGCTGCGTGGGGTCGGTCGACTTCTGTAGAGTTCCGTATTACATGCTTTGCCAGCACTGAGAGTCAGAAGCTGTGACCTGAAAGTCCAGATGTATGCACTGTCTTTTAAAAACTGTGTCATAACCATGGCTCTGCATTCCCATGGGCTGCCTCTGTCTTTGAGGGGCTCGCTCTCCTCTGTCCTGGCCCCCTCCCTGCTCTAACATTTCACCAACTCCCAGCCCTTCCCCTTCATGATGCAGTGGCCTACCTGGCAATACATCTGGGTTTGAAGCCCATCTTGAGAGCCTGGAGGGCTAATCCCTTCATCTCTTATCTCCCCAAATACCATCCCTAACTCTTGGGGTAGCCTCAGACGTGTCTCTGCCCTCCGGGGTATGTCTTTCCTCTGTCCTGTTTCTGGACTGGCTGTCTCTTTGTTCCGCTGCTTTTTCGTCAGTGTGGTCTCTGTGTTGAACACCTTCATAAAGCTGAGCTCCTCTTAGATTAACATTTCATTTATTCCCTCTTTAATTTGACCCAGTCCTAGAGTTTTCATGTATATTTAGATTTTGTTCCAAAGTCTATGTTTTTTTCCCCAAAAATGTTAAGTTGCTTTTCCCTAACCATTTGTGATGTCACTTGCCGGTGCTGTTTCGAGATTTCTTGTTCTTTTTTCTTTCTTATCCTTCATCGAGTGTCCTAAACATGCTTATTTTAATGCAACGTTCCAAGTGTTCTGTTACTTTCATTTTTTTTTTCTGGTGTGAAGGAATCTCCTGATTGTTTTGTCTTTTAGTTTACTGGCTGTCTTTCCAAGCTTTATCTTTTTCCTCACATTTTTGCAATTTTGACTTGCATGCTCACCCTGGTTGCTGGTTTATTCTTTTGTTCCCTTGATCTCTTCTTCCTCCTCCTCCTTTTTTTCTTTCTCTCCCCTTCCCTTGCTTCCCCCCCCCCCCTCCCATTCACTGACAATCCCTCTTCAAATAACTGTTCTCAAGGGCCGTGGCTTAATTCTCCGGCCACACTGACTCCCCGGTCCGGAATGAGCTCTCCTTAGGATGGTTCAGGGCTCCTGCTCCAATGCCACTGGGATCACTACAGCCCTAGTCATTGAAACAAATGGTCCACATTCTGGCTGCAAAGTCGTTTCTCTGGCTCCCTCTATAAAGTATATAAACGAAGCAGTCAGATCATCTGCGGTCGTTTTTCCTAATATTTACATTACAAGCAGAGCGATTCCAAACAAGCACATGGCTTCAAGCAGTGCACTAGGTTTGGCCCCTGATCTGATGAGGAGACATTTCTTATTGCTCATTGCTCTGGAGCCGTAACCAATCTCCTGTACTGCCTGCTGCTGCTGCTGCTGGGTTCAGTTCCGACTCCCATGTTGTGTCTGTGTTCCAGATCCGATCCATGGTAATGATGATCTCGTATAGGGCTTGGTGAGACCTGACGGTGTTCATTCTGAAATGTATCATTGCAGGGCGCCTGGGTGGCTCAGTGGGTTAAAGCCTCTGGCTTCGGCTCAGGTCATGATCCCAGGGTCCTGGGATCGAGCCCCGCGTCTGGATCTCTGCTCGGCAGGGAGCCTGCTTCCCCCTCCCTCTCTGCCTGCCTCTCTGCCTACTTATGATCTCTGTCTGTCAAATAAATAAATAAAATCTTAAAAAAAAAAAAACTTATTGAAATGTATCATCACTGTGCCTGAAGCAGAGGGGTTGTCCCTACGAGAGTGTGTCACACACCCTCTTAGCTGGAGATTTTCCTCTACTTCCGCCCTCACTCCCTAAGCGGCCTCCACCATTTGGCTCACTTGCCTCCATCCCCCTCTTTGTATCTATGGACCCTTACAGCCCTAACCAAGAAAACCTGCTCTGTCTCCAGCTTCTGCCCTAAACGTTTCATTTACCTTTGGTCTTAGCTGCAACTTTGATGATTCATGAAACACTGTTTTTTTGCATCCCCTTTAAATGAAGACCTTTATTTTTTTCTTTGGCATCACAACTAACTCAGAATAAAGAATCTGACCTCATTGCTCTCTATCGCCACATCTAAAGTATTTCTTCTCTTTCCTCCTGGAATACTTCCAGCTCCTTTGCAACCATCTGACCCTGTTCTTCCTTGTCGTTGTCATACAATGTCTCCTGGGTAACTGTCATCACCTTCTCCCCCTAAGTCATGGAGATACCCTTCCTTATTTCATTTGTCAGCAACTTGCAGATTAGATGCTTAAAACAGCTTGAGCATGCTGGATATACCCCCTAGAAACGCTGGATAATATAAGAAATGTACTTTCAAATGATTTGCTGAGTTTACAAAAACCCAGGGAGATTTCAGTGACCAAACTCAGAATGAGTAGAAAAGGCAGAGGGATTAAGCAGATCCCAAAAGCCTGAGGAATTTTTGAGATTTTTAACTTTTAACCTGGATAATTGGATTCAGAAGCTGACCACGGGACAAAAATTTGTAGAAGTGAAAATATAACCAATTGAATGTAAAATATAATGTATAAGCTCAATAGCATGATAGATAGGGCTGAAGGGGGGGATGACAAACTGGAAGACCCATCAAAAGAAATCACTCAGGGCACCTGGGTGGCTCAGTGGGTTAAAACCTCTGCCTTTGGCTTCAGTCATGATCCTGGGGTCCTGGGATTGAGCCCTGCATCGGGCTCTCTGCTCAGCAGGGAGCCTGCCTCCCTCTCTCTCTCTGCCTGCCTCTGCCTACTTGTGATCTCTGTCTGTCAAATAAATAAATAAAATCTTAAAAAAAAAAAGAAATCGCTCAAAATACAGCACAGACATTCGTTATGGCCACAGTGTATGGAATAAAGTTTGAGACATTCAAGGTAGACAAAACATGAAAGACATTGCCAAATTATAGAATGCTGCTGATAATAATCTACAATCCCATTTAGAAATGTTTCGATATGAAAAAAGTTAAACTTAGTATTTTGTCAGTTGACAAAATAAAGCAATATATATATGGAGAGAGAGAAAATGGCAGAGAAGAAATATTTTGAAAAGTGATGAGAATTTCAAATATATGTTGAAAGATATGAATCATTAGATTTAGCAGCACAGTGAATTCCAAGCAGAATAAATAAATAAAAATAAACTCATATATACACACATATTTGGACAATTAATGGCATGAAGATAAAGAGATGTGGAAAATATTCAGACAAAACAGACTCCCTACAGAAACAGGAAATTTATTTGTAGGGCTGACTCTCAACAGCACCCACTATAGCCAGAAGATGGTGTAAATAACTCCTCTAAGTTCAGAGAGGAAATAACTATCAATTAACAATTGTGTGCCTAATAAAATTAACTTTCGAGAATGAGAACAAAATTGAAGACATTTTCAGACAAAATCTGAGAGAGGTATTGAACATAGATCTTCATCAAAGGGATATCTTCTCTTGTCTCCTCTCTGTTTTTATATTTATTTGAGAGCGAGAGCATGAGATGGCGTGGGAAGCAGAGGGAGAGGAAGAATCTCGAGCAGACTCTTCACTGAGCCCAGAGCGTGTTGTGGAGCTCAAAATCACAACCCTGAGATCATGAGTCAGATGTTTAACTGACTGAGCCACCCAGGCACCCTAAATATATTACATATTTTAAGAAATAAAGAGGTCCGTGGGGGGCTCAGTCTGCATTCTAGTGTTGATTTCGGCTCAGGTGATGATCTCATAGGACATGGAATTGAACCCCATGTTGGGTTCTATGCTTAGTGGGGAGTCCGTTTGAGATTCTCTCCCTCTGCCCCCCAGTAGGTCGTGTGCCCTCTCTCACATAAATAGATAAATCTTTGAAAATAAACAAATATATAAATAAATATGTAATATATTCATGTGGTTCAAAATTCTAAAATACTCAGGAATGTAGAGTTGGAAGTCTTCATTAATTTCCAGAAAACCATTCCCTCTTCCAGAGACAATTAGCATGTACTGGGGACATGTGTGTATATCTTGTATGTATATCCTTTAAAAGAATGTTTTAAATATATAGACTCATATACATATATTCTTCTGTTCCCTCATTTTTATGCAACTATAGAATATTCCATGATAGAGGTTTGTATAGTCCACTTATTAATGTATTTGAAAGCTATAGTTAATCACCTTTAATATCAGCATAAATGATAACAAATATAAGATAAATTTCTTTAAGTAGAATTGTTACATCTGAGGTATGTATCTTCTTAACTTAGATATTGCAATATAGCCTTCTTTAAAGCTTATACCAGTTTACCCTCCTACCAGCAAAAATAAAATGACAACTTTTCTTGCATTGTCACAAAAGTAGTAGGTATTCATACAGTTTGATCTTTGCCAATCTGATAGAAGAGATGTTGAAATTCAATTTGCATTTTTCATATGATCTGTAGTGCTCAGCTTACTTTCATTCTTAAAATTCATATTTTATTTAGGTGATTTTTTAGTATCCACTTCTATCTTTTTTTTCACATTTCCTTTTGATTTAAGGGCACTCTTTATGTCAGCTTAATTACTTCATGATGTTATTTTAGGTTTGGGGAAAAGTTTTCCAATTTTTTAAGTGTCTTATCATTGTATATAATGCTTTTGCACATGCAGGAATTTTTTTAAAAATGTATTTAAATGTAACGCTTTTTAGTTTCATGGCCTTTGTTTTTATGTCATATTTAGAAAAGCTTTGACCTTTTAGATGACTTATAACAATATTATTTTATTACTTATATCAGTAGTTTATCAGTTTGGAATCTGTTCATATCTGGTCAGTCGGTATGATGATCTTTAATAGTTACCATTTACTTATTATTCTTCTTTTTCCTAAGTGAAATGCCACTGTTACTTCATAATACATTTCTAGTTATTTTGGCATATTTCTAGAGTTATTATTCTATTCCTCTGAACTCAGTGTTTATTCATGCTTTAATATAAAAATGTTAATTGTTTTAACATTGACACATTTTTATTCTCCCAATAAAACTTTAGATTCAATTTCTTAGTTCTAAAAAAGTTTTATTTTTATAGGAAGCATATTAAATATTTCCTATTAAAAAAATCTCAGTCTCTTAAAGTTATTACATTTTGGTTCTTCTAGGTTATTATAGAATTATTTTATGTTTTCTTTTTCTCCAAAAAGCCTTTAGAATTTTGACTGTGTCACATTGACATCCTAGGTTTATTTAGAAATAATTAACAATTTTACAATTTGGAGATTTTCCAAGAACTTGGTATTTGTTGTGTCTCTCTGATCGAATTTACATTTTTTCTTCAATTGCATTTTATAGTTTATTCATAAGCACTCAGTAATAGAATTTGCTACATTAACTTCAGACACTTCTGACCACATAATAAAAGGTCCAAACACTTTACTCCTTTTCTCAAAATATATGCCATTTTATTCTCCTGTAAAAACATTTAGGATGTCTTCAAATGGAAGAAAAAGGAGAACTAAAGGAGGAATTATCCACTTGGATGAAAAACTCTGAACCCCTGTTTTACACCTCATGCCAAATCAAATTCCCAATGGAGCAAAGATTTTCAATATTGAGAAACAAAGGTATCAGATTAGATTTTAAAATATGCCCCATCATTTTTTTAAAAGATATTATTTATTTATTTGACACACAGAGATCACAAGTAGGCAGAGAGACAGGCAGAGAGAGACAGAGGAGGAAGCAGGCTCCCGGCCGAGCAGAGAGCCCAATGCAGGGCTCGATCTCAGGACCCTGGGAACATGACCTGAGCCACCCAGGCGCCCCATGCCCCATCATTTTAATAAACTTGGTATGGAGAGATCTAATTATCATAAAAAGCCAAAACAAAGAAAAAGAAGGATTTAGTTTACATAATACATATCTAATCTTTATCCAAGTCCATCTTAAGACAGCAAAGACCAATGGCACCTTGAGAAAAATTCCAAGTCTCCCTGTTTGGCCAGATGAGTCCCTTCCATTCTTCGATTCCGACAATGTTTTTAGCCAAGAAAGACCTAAAATTAAACGAACCTACTACAACACTCCCACCCACCACCTGTTCTCATACTGCTCTTCTTTGCCAGTTGAAGTTCATGGTTAACCCCTAATCATCTATCCCGCTGCGTGGCTAACCCATAACCCTGGTTACATCAAGCTCTCTTGTGTGCCAGCGTCTCTGAATCCTCCTGCGGTGGAATTTCAATCACTGTGGGCCTCACTCATCTACATTGACTGCTATCAACTCCGGATGGCTCCTAGCAGCCAGGATCCAATCTCTTGCAACTCTTTGACATTTCGGATCTCCTCTCCTCAGACACCAAATACCCACCTCCTCCTACACGCTCACTCTCATGGAATTACCTTCTTCCTGAGATCACTCAAGAAACACAGAAATTAAGGAGAATGTCCAGAAGCTTCCTTTGCCCCATGAGACTACCCACCTGCATTGAGCAGGTGAGATCTTAATCTTTTATGTCTCCCCTGGAGAACTTCAGTGCTAGTGAATGAACAGTCCCCTTCAACCATGCCGAGGAAACTTAACCGACAATCAGAGAAACTCTTACCTCAATAAGTTGGAAAAGGAACCTTTACTTTGATCATCTCATCAAGTTTTATTATTCCATTTTAAGTGCTATTAATTCAGCTATTTGAAACCACTGGCAAATTAAATAATTAAACAGCAAACTATATCACCAAGTGAAAGTGTTAGTAGCTCTCTAGGTCCTTGATATCACATCTGCAACTGACCTTCTCAGAGGCGCCCATAATGCACTGGTATTGACTTCGCTGGTCTTGATATACTTCCAAAGGGATTTCTGGGTGCATCTGTCTGAGGCCGATCTGAAATTATCTTCCCCCACACGGGATCACAGCATGAACTCAGTATTAAGAAATCCATGTCATTTAGCAAATTTCTTAAAAACCCGAATTTTCTCTGCATCCCTTAGGAAATGGATTGCGTGTCCCCTCCCTCGTCAGCCTGTGCACTTTGGAGGACACACCAATGTGGCGCAAGGCTCCTGGCTGTGGACTGGAGGAACACAAAGAGGTCGGAAGCAAGGTTCAAAACGAGGAGGCAGGGGAATGTCGCCTTAGTTCTGGGACTACAGAGGGAACTCGGCCGCTGTCCCTGGACAACATGAATACTAAGTCTGAATAAAGAAGTATTTTGTCTGGGAGAGAGGTTTGGGGGTTTTGTAGGGTTTTTCTTCATACTCCGCTGGGTCCGGACAGGCTCTCTTCTTTTCCACGAGGAGCGCCTGATAACTTACTCGGGCATCATCGCCACGAAAGCCAAGCTTCAGTGGCAACATCAGCCGTTGCTAATCGCTTTCCCGCGAGGAGCTTACCCTGACGGACCCGTTCCACAGCACGACGCCCCCGGCAGGACGCGTAACGCAGGAGGAACGTGGCGATCTGATCCGCAAGTGGCTCTTCGTAGTTCTTCGCGGCTCAGCGAGAGCAGCGCGCCCGTCCTCTCTCGTGGGTGTGTTCTGTCAACCCTCAAGCGTCACAGGGTCAAGTAGGCACTTCCACTTTCCGAGCCACAGATCCTATCCCAGGAATCGAGCCACAGATCCTATCCCAGGAATCGAACCTGTCTTGTTCTCTCCAACCTTCCGCTCATGGGTGTAATCCCGCGCCCTTCCCTGAGCGTGGCTTGGTGCTCTCCGACTCTCCAAGAAGAGACAGCCCTGCCTTTCTGGCCCTCGCGCCGCGCGAGAGCTCCCTGGTGGACTTCTCTCTCTCTCTCTCTCTCCCTGTCTCCCTCACTCGCTCTTCCTGACATCAAACCTGGAAATGTATGTTGTATGTCGCCTTTGTGACCCAGACGATCAACTGAACTACATGTATGCATTTTGAGAAAAGACTAAATATGGGATCATCCGCTAAGTGACCACAGAGAATTTGGGGGCAAGAAACAACCTTACCAGAGCAAAGCAGAGTTTATTTTTTTTTTTTAAGGATTTTGTGAAGATTTTATTTATTTATTTATGTTACATGAGAATGAGAGAGAGAGAAAGCAGAGAGAGAGGGAGAAGCAGACTCCCTGCTCAGCAGAGAGCTCAATGCAGTGCTCAATCCTAGGACCCCGGGATCATGACCTGAGCCACCCAGGCGCCCCAGAGTTTAATTTTTAATGTTCCTCCTCAAGGCCTCGCTTCCTCCCCACCCCTTGGATACCCTGGGGCATATATATTCCTAGGAGGCCCCCAAAGACAGCCTCTTAGAGTAAATGCTCACTCCCTGCCTTAAAAATCAGAATAATTTTCTCTAGGGCTGTCAAAATAGTGGCTTCTTCCTTTCCGCAGGTCAGAATCATATCTCTGTGTCAGGTCTCGGCCTTCTCGTGCCTGCACCCCGTCATTTTCTCCACAGGACAGTGTCTCTCTCTGGATCGGCTCCCCTTGGCCTTGTCACGTGGTTCCTCAAACCGTTCCTGGCTCCCCTGGGCTTTGGTATCAAATTCCATCTCTGCTCCCTCAGAGCTGCCCTGACAGCCTTCATCTGGCCTGGCTCTGTCGCCCGCACCCCTGATTTGGGACAGCAGTTCCCAGATGCTTTGGTCTCGGGACCCTGACACACTCTTAAAAACGATGAGAACCGCTAAGTTGATGTGTCTTACATCTATCGATCTTTACCATCCTAAGAAGTAGGATGGAGGGGCGCCTGGGTGGCTCAGTGGGTTAAAGCCTCTGCCTTCGGCTCAGGTCATGATCTCAGGGTCCTGGGATCAAGCCCTGCATCAGGCTCTCTGCTCAGCGGGGAGCCTGCTTCCCTTCCTCTCTCTCTGCCTGCCTCTCTGACTACTTGTGATCTCTGTCAAATAAATAAATAAAATCTTTTAAAAAAAGGAAGTAGGATGGAGCCATTTAAAAAATCTATTTCTTAATTTAAAAATAACAAACTCATGATGTATCAACATGAAATATTTTTGTGAAAAATAACTAGTTTTCCAAGCAAAGTCAGGGAGACGAGGGATATTGCTTTGCATATTTGCAGATCTCTTTAATGCCTAGCTTGAAGAAAGAGGGCTGGATTCTTGTTTCTTTTTCTCCCTTCACTCTTACAATACATTCTTTTAACTAACGTCCTAAAAGAAAATTTGGCCCTCACGCAGCTATGCCGTTAGAAAAGGGAAGAGTATTTTAATTACCTTTTCAGAAAATGAATTGTCTTCTTTGATAGGACCCCAAATCTTGACAAGTGGTAATTTCTTTAAGGCTGTATGCAATGTAGAAACTGAACAACTTCTTTTTTTTTAATTGAACTTCTTTTGATAGTTCATAATATGGTATGCAACATCCTAACAATGAACTTCTTTTACTCTGTTACATTGAAATCCATTGGTTTCTCCTGTGCAAATCTGAGTCTTTTACTCCTAAGATTGTAGCATCATGCACTGGTCATTTGGAAAATACTGCGTAATTGATTTATGCGGCTCTTACAATTGATGATTTCATTATACAATATCAAGAAATACATTTATTATTGTAAATACTAATTGCGTAACATAAGTCTTTAAGTAGTGGGAAGCTGTTAAGTCTCACAGTTGTGGATGTAAGTATTCCAAAATTTAATTTGCACATGAAAACCCAACTTCATCACGGATAATACAGACTGGTAGTTGTTTTCCTTTGAAGCACTGGGCTTACTTCATCCGTTTCCAATAAAATGCCTACCAAATACCCAAATCCTTATTACAACCATAGTTTGCCTGCTAGTCACTCTCTCAAATAAAATTGGTGTTTTACAAAGACGTTGGCTAATTTTAGCTCCCACCACAATCACACAAGTATTTTTCTTCCAGATAACGTTGTCCTTTAGGATACAGTGGACAGGACTTATATGTAATTCCCATTTTGTTACATGGAGTATTAAAAAGACATATAGTCAAGGTTTGACGTTTCATAAAATTAATATTATTTTCCACTTCATCGAGGTCATTCTTAAGAGAATCTGTTTTTTTTTTTTTTAAGCACAATGTCATACAGTAAAAAATATGATGAGGATTACTGTGGGTCATGGCCTCTATCTTGATTCATACCACTAGGCTCGCTCTTTACCCGTCATTGCTTGTATCCACCCCTGAATGTCAACACGGTGGAAAAGGCAGATGATGCTGTAGTATTATTATGACAAGTTTTATGACTTCATGGACCATGTGAAAATGTCTCAAGAGCCCCCAGGCATGGGTACCACTCCTGAAATGTTGGCCTATTCCAGGCCACTCCCAGCCCTGGTTACACATTGAGAGAGTGTGGAGAGCTTTTTATAAATACCTGTGCTCCAGCCCCAAGCCTGACCAATGAAATCAGAACCATTGAGACTAGAGCGAAGGCATCATCATTACCCTTTAAAAGCCTCCTAAAGGGGCTCCTGGGTGGCTCAGTTGGTTAAGCCTCTGACTTTGGCTCAGGTCATGATCCCAGGGTCCTGGGATCCAGCCCCGCATCTCATTTGTCTCCCTGCTCAGTGGGGAATCAGCTTCTCTCTCTCCCTCTTCTCTGGCTCATGCTCTCTCTCTCTCTCTCAGTCAATCTCTCTCTCTCATAAATAAATCTAAAATCTTAAGTAAATAAATAAAAGCCTTCTAGGGGGTGTTGCGATCAGCAAGGTTGAAAAATTTGAGGCTGGTCTTTGAACCTGCTTTCAAACCCAGGTCCCCTCTTCCTTGTTTCATTCTTCTCTCTCTTCCCAAGTCCTTTGTTGTGACAAGAGCACATCCTTGTCACTCCTCTCACTCACACAGATCTTACATTCTGTGAGAAAACTTTCCAGACTTCAGATGAAATTGATAGAAAGAAAACATTAATAAGCTACCACCTAGCTGTGTAATCAAATGGTAATCAATTTTGTTTACTGTACTTATTGTTTTCTGCTAAAAGACAACTATCAAAATAAAGGGCTTCTCTCAATTTTTTTTTCTTTAAAATGAAATCAAAGGACTATCTTGGTACAAGTATTGATGTAACTCTTTATCTTGTAATTATTCACGTAATGGGGGTGATATTCTAGAGTTTGGTCTCTCAGAGTAAAAGAAAATTACGTATTGCTCTCTGTAGTGTACCCAAGCAGAAAAGGACTAGCACGATTTAAAATCATAGCCAACAATGGATAAATGTCTTCTTAGTTCATGACAGTACTTTATGGTTTCAGGATAATTATTGATTACTACATGATCTTGTTCTTGGGGAAAAGAACCCACAGTGTTTTAATTTGCTAATAAGCAAATAAAATCATTACAATGTATCAAAGTCCTTCTTATTCACAGCAGTTTGCTGGATTTTGAATTGCTGTGGTTGGGATAAATAAATCTGGCCTCATGGGCCCAAAGAGTTTGAAACTTACTGACACGAGTTACGTAATAAATATCTATAAGTGACAGAACGTTCTAATACAAACTAGATCATAAAGAAAAACTTCACTGTTTTCTAAAAATAAACTTTTCTGTTTAGGACATCTTTTCCTATGAAAAATGTCAAGTGCTTTTAAAGATAACCTACTGTTTTTTAGGCTAACCCTCTCACATCGGGGCCCACGCTTTCATGCCTTCCTTAAAAAAACATGAAAGGCCAAGAGTCTCAGATGACGAATGGCACTAAGGGAGCTGATGTCAAAAATCCATGTTTCCAGCTTCTGGGCACCGTGCACCAGCCCTCGCACATCGCTGATTCAACCATTCACAAGACAGCATTTGAACACTTTACTATGTGGAACTTAAGATGGGAATCGGGGGGAAGAAGTCTTTTTCTCCCTTCCTACAGATTGGAGTTCTGAGCTGTTATCAAGTTGTCTGATTTAACACCAAAGAGTAGCTGCTGCTCCGAGTCAGAGAGAGGAGGAAAGAATCCCTCCAGGTCAGAAAAAGAGGATAATGATTTTTTTAAGAGTATATCAAGAGATTGATGACATGAAGGGGAATTGCAGGCAGGCAAAGGAAATGGCTGGAAATAAATGTCTCAATCTTTACTGGTTTTCCACAGTTGTCTTTCAGAGGCGCTACAGGGAACAACTTCACAGCCTTATTGACCGTGAAGCAGTTAAAGTTTCCATTGAAATTTGCTAAATTAACTCTCTGGGTGCTTTTGGAAAGCTGGTCAGAGGTCAGGCCTGAGGTTTAACGGACTTCATAGTATCTGCTTTTCCCTTATTTATTATCATTATTTTCACTCTTCTTTCTAAAGTTAGGTTTCGAGTAAATTATTTACACTATCAGTCCATCAAACCTTTATGAGCTGGGGAAGTCGGGCCACCCAAGCCCAGTCCTGTGGCCCTTCTCAGACGTCCTCTTGGGCCTCATTGCCGGCCGTCTTCCTCTCTCGCTCCCAGACCGCAGCCTCCCAGACGAGCCCATGAACTTGAGCTGACGGTGTTGGCTCTGAGGCTGGTGGGTGCCGCCTGGGAATATCTCTGGGGGAAAAGTTCCATCGGCACATAATTTTGCACTTTGCTGTCTTTTCTTCCTTGCCAACGGTTACCTAATGATTCGTTAACTTGTCGGATTATTTGGTAACTATCTGTTTCACACATTTCTACTAATTTAATTTTTCACATGCGCCACTCATGTTAATGGAGCAATTTTGACGTTCAGCGTGTTTGACGGGGCTACAGAGTTCTCCTTTGAAACACCCAGGCTTATTCCTATTTTTAAAAAGTCCCTTCTTTCCCTCCATATTGCTTGTTCCTCCCTCTCTTCCTTCCTTCTCCCTTTCCTGCTTTCTTGTTTTCTTCTGTATTTAGAAGGGAAGAGGCATAGATTTCTAAGCATTATTCAGACTTACTGTGTTCTAGGAGTGGTGTCAAACGTGGATATCGTTTCTTCATTTTCACAATCAAGCTCTGAGGGAGAAGTGTCCTTTCCCTCAATTTCCAGAGATTGACCTTCAAGCTTAGGAAAAACAATGGACCGCATTAGTGAGCAGCAGAGTCAGAGCTGGAACCGAGCTACGTGGCCTTTCCCTGCAGAGTGAGATGCTTAACCATTCCGTCTGATTCTGTCTCTCACCATCGCCGCAGAGTATCCTCTAAGAAAAAGGAGAATCACTGTCATCGGTGATCTTAGACTCGAAAGAAAGAAAGTGTAATCCAAAGAGCAGAAGTTTCCTTTATGCACAGGTTATTGTCTGTAAGTTATCCAAAGCTATCTTAAAGTCATTTATATGTTTTATACTTAGTATCTCAGAGAGCAGAATTTTCCAGAAGTCTATTATTCATTCTCTTAAACTGCTCTTCCTGTCAGTGTTCTCCACACAACACTTCTCTCAGTTTCGTGAATTTTTCCAACTTGCTGCCTTTTTCTGAGTTCGCTCCCTTGACCTCGGACATCGTTGGCGGCCAGCATCTCTCTTCTTGGCCTCGACTTCCCATAGTCCTAACTCACTTAGTCTGTTGTTATTACACTGTTGTCCCTCCTTTCTCTTGATTTTGTTAATTGCCTTCCTTTGGACCCTCTTCCCATCCACTACAGTATTGTTCAGAAAATAAGATAAAACAGAGTTCACAACAGATTTGTGATCCAAAAGTGTTGTCTGGGAAAATTATCTTTGAGCTGCTCGTGGATGTCAGGTTGAAGGGAGATGAGTCTGAAAGTCTTCAAGCTCTGGAAGGGCAAGGGTGATGAGGCCATCTTGGGGGAGAAAATGGGTTATAATGAAGATGGGTTAAGATGATTCTTGGCACTTGCTAGCTCCGTGGCCTTAGGTGGATCTCTGGCAGTCTTTCAACCTCAGTAATGAGGGCTGTGCTGTCTACCTTACTTGATGTTTGCAGGATTCAAGAAAATATATTCATCAGGGTTTGCAGGGAGTGCTCCAAAGTCGTCGTTCTTACAGTCTCCATTTGGGGCAATTAGATGGAAGAAGGAGAGCTAGAGACTGGAGAATAAAAGAAATAAAAAGAACTCCAAGATGTCCCACTGGAGAGCTTGGGATAATATTAATATGCCTCAAATTATTTTTAGCCTTCTAGATTTCTAGTTCATCCCTAACCTACCACAGTATATGGGCTTGGGGTTCTCATTTAGGAAAAAAAATGACCATCTTTGGAAAGATGTATTTTGGCAATTCTAGCCTATTATTTGCCAGATGTTGTGCTGTCTGTGAGTTTCTGAATGTAGAAGGTTGGGGAAGAAGTGCCGGTTATTGGTGGTTGAGAAATGAGACACAGGGAGGCAGAGGGAGGAAGGAGGAAGATGGGAGTGGGAGAGGCCAGAAAGCGCCCGGTCTTTCTTTTTGCTTCCTATCACACCTTTTCCTAGGTTTGCTTTAGGGTGTTTTCAAATAGTGTATGGATTTCCTGCTGATTATTGACCCTGCATTACAATACCTGTATTTTATCATCGTCTGTTTCCTCATGTTGAGTAACCAAGTGATAGATTTTTTAAAAAGTATTCACTCTTCAAGAGGACATTGATTCCGTTTACACTGTGGCTTCACCCACAGAGACTTCCAGCCAGGATTTCTGTTCAATGCCCAGGTTCAAGCCCACTGCCATTTATCCTGCCTTAATTATTCTTACCTAAAGGAAAGATTTCACCAATATGGTGCGGATAAAGTCTTTTATTACAAGTAATGACTGTAAGTTTGCAGTGCTCCCTCTTCTTACTCATACTTTTAGCTTAGAATAACTTATCCTTGTCAAATTTCTGTAATACATTCCACGGCTGACTTTTATGAGTATTCAATGGACCAAGACAAAGTACCTACTTGGCACAATAAGGTTTTGGGATCGTGATGGCTTCGGCAATGCTCTTCCTCCTTCCATTTTTCTGGGGTCTTTCCAATAGATTTGTTGTCCACAGGTTCTGCATTCCCATTGAAAAAATCCCATTGAAAATTGAGAAAGGGAGGGAAGGAGTGGCAGCAGAAGATCCCTGAGAGACAAAACTATCCTAGATAGACACCACGAGGAGCTCCCCCGCAGACAGGTGGATAAGTGCACACATATAGGCATGAGGGCCTGCTTTCCTTTTGCTTCTCCATTACGCTTGAGCCCGTCCTCTGGTCTCCTTGGATGATCTGTTCTGACAGTTCTGGATTGGATCTGGAGACATACGGACATTCATTGGATATTTGAAGTAATCACCTTTTCACTTTCACTGTACAGATATAAGAAAGTCCTTGTTTTCCCATGTTTTTCCTTCTAATGTTCAAACACACGATCTTATTCCCTTTCTCACAGCATTTTCTGTGATTGCCTTTCTAACAAGGACTCTGGGACTCTATTGCTCCTGGGATGAGAAGGGGTTTTAGATACGGTTTTGTCTGAGGAGGACTTACCTTGCAGGCAGTTTGTTGCCTGAGAGACGGGATATCCTAGGAAAAAAACTTTTTTTTTCTAAAATACTCTCCTGCCATTCATTATCTGATACCTACCTCACTTGGCAAGAAGGGTTAATAGCTTCCTGCTTACTGTCTCATTATTTCCTGTCAGCTTACACATAAGTGGGTGACATAATTATATCTCTAGATCTGTGGCTACCTTCTTGAACGACGGCGATGAAGACGTTACAAATAACTCTGAGCTCTTGATTCACCCAAAGTCATGCATGAATCTGGAGATGCTTTTCTTTTTTTTTTTTTGAAGATTTTATTTATTTATTTGACAGACAGAGATCTCAAGTAGGCAGAGAGGCAGGCAGAGAGAGAGAGAGAGAGAGGAGGAAGCAGGCTCCCCGCTGAGCAGAGAGCCTGATACAGGGCTCGATCCCAGGACCCTGGGACTATTGACCTGAGCCGAAGGCAGGGGCTTTAACCCACTGAGCCACCCAGGCACCCCATGGAGCTTCTTTTAAAACCTTTATTTCTTTCCATTTGTTCTTCCAAGCTTACTGGGACAAAGTATACTTTTAGATATTGAAACTATTACATGTGAACACATGCTATATATAGGGATTTCGAAACTTATGTGTCTGCTTCCCTACCTTCAGATATTGAAAGCTGTCTTACTTGAACGATAATAGTTCACACTGACATAGTACTTACTATGTACATGGGACTATCCTACAATTTTTTAAGATGTTAATCTTTTAATTATCCCAATAACCTTAGGAAGTAGAGGTTTTATTATCCCCGTTTTCCAGAGGAGGAAACTGAAGCCTATAGAGGTTAAATAACTTTTCCAAGCTCAGAGGCAGAAGCAAGACTTCAAAGCAGCTGATCTGGTTCAGGGGTCCGTGCTCAAGACTCATATCAAATGGGTCCTGAGTCAGGCCAAGCTGTTGTCACAACTCATGTCAAAATTCCAGTTTTGGGGCGTCTGGGTGGCTCAGTGGGTTAAGCCTCTGCCTTCAGTTCAGGTCATGATCCTGGGGTCTTGGGATCGAACCCCACATCGGGCTCTCTGCTCAGTGGGGGTTCTGCTTCCCCCTCTCTCTCTGCTGCTCCCCCTGCTTGTGATCTCTCTCTTTCAAATAAATGAAATCTTAAAACAAAACAAAACTAAACTAAAATTCCAGTTTCAATTTTTCAACTACTCTATTCTACTCATACAGCACTGATTTTATGTCACCTTAATGGCTTAAAAATGTGACTTTTAGGAATGGACTGTAGAGTTCATTCCTTCTTTCATTCTCTGCCACAAATACCAAGCATCAGCTGTTCACTATGCTTCATGCTCAGGATGCTGCAGGCGGTGACGGGCGGTGACAGGCAGTGATGAGGCAGTGATGAGGCCACGGCTCCACAGCCTGCTGGGGAAGAAATGGCAGGTGAACAAGGACTTGCAGGAGAGAGTGATCAGTGGTAGGGGAGTGACCAGGACATCCTGTGCACCTTGTAAGTCACTTAAGGCAGGGAAGACTTCACCGGGTGGGCAATGAGATGCCTCGGGGTGTTGGGTAGGGAAAGGCCCCAATCGAATATGCGTGTTGGCAAGCCAGACCCACCTGCACTGAGGACGATGTGCTAGAAGGAAACGAGATCTGGAGGGAGGAGAGAAGCCATGACTCTGCCCCAGACACGGGGGGATGGTGGACTCCACTAACCCCACAGCAGGGAAGATGGAGACATAGGGACGACCTCAAGAGAAGGCAGACAGGGAAAATGTAGAAAAAATAGAGTTTATTTACTTTTTTGTTTTTGAAGATTTTATGTATTTATTTGACAGAGAGCATGAGCACAAGCAGGGGGAGAGGGAGAAGTATGCTCCCTGCTGAGCAGAGAGCTGGATGAGGGACTCCATCCCAGGACCCTGAAATCATGACCTGAGCCAAAGGCAGATGCTTAACTGGCAGAGCCACCCAGGTACCCGAGAAGTAGAGTTTCAATGTGGTCAGTGAGGAAGGAGTAAGCAGAGACTCCACGCAAAGGCTGAGCCCTGTGTCATTTATAGAGTTAGGGGCCATTTACAAGGACGGAGCTGGCAGATAAGGGAGTAGTGCAACGTGATATACACTTCTGCAGTGATTCCTAAAGAAAATAAGCTGAGGAACCAAACACAAAATTATTTTCAAGGGCATTATAATCTTCCTATTGAAATCATACAGTATGTGCTCAGACATTACATCTTTACCACTATGACCAAAATGCTGAATCAAGAAGATGTTTAGCTCTACTCCCTGCATGCCAGGACGCCAACAAACTAATGAGAGTCCCAAGTGTACAGATCAGAGGAACGCAGAAATTGTGCAGGCCTCGCTCCTATAGGAAAGATAGGGCCAGAACAGTCTGGACTAAGAGAAAATCTCTGAACCGAGTATCTGAACTCTAGTAATTAGGCAGGCATATTCATCTGCCTAGAGTAATTCACAACTGGGAGGTAGACTGAGGATCAATCCTTCGGGGGAAAAAAAAAATCATTTCCATCTTAAAGCTGTAAAAACTCCAAAATGGGTGTTGGGAAAGAAATGGTCAGATCTTGCTTTCTGGGAGTCCTCATACCTGCTTTTCCAAGCAGGTGGCCAGGCCTCTGTGTGCCCTGGCGTCAGGGAATAGGTGTGCAGGAGAGAGAGTGGGACTGCTCTGCCGTCCATCCTCTCTCCTGGCCTTTGACATCAGGAACCCCGAGCCCCTCGAGGGATCCGTGCCGGGGCAGGGAGACCAGAGCTGAGCGTTGTGTCCTGGAAGGAGACAGCCACAGGGTGAGCCTGGAGAGACTGGACTCGAGTCACAGAGGACGTGGATTTGTCAAACTCCATGGGTGGCCCAGCAGCCACAAAGCTGACCCTTGGGGGATCACATGGTTCTGGAATACGAGCGCATTTGAGGCATCTGGCGGATGGGTGACAAAGGGCTTCCCATCTGCTCAGCTCTGGGTGAGTCTGCATACACCCCAGGCGCCCTGAGGACCTTGGAACAGAAGGACCCGAATCAAGACTAAAATGGGATTCAGCTCCAGGCTGTCAAATGGGGCTCAGACTCATTTAATTTGTCTTCAAGCAAATAACATTTCTCAGCACACAGGGGTTTGTGGACTCAACACTCACTCAAAAAGAATCAACTTTAGAGTAGCATATAATCCATTTTTCCACCACCTGCTTATAAGAGATCGCCAAAAATACAAAGGATAGCAAAAATCACAGAGTCACTTAGGAAACAGTACACATATAAATAACCTTCATGCTCTCCAGATTCTCTGAATCATCATTTTCCTCAGCTTTTCACTTGGAGGAATCAATCAGGTTTTTTATTTACTTATTTATGTTTAAATAGGCTCTCCATGCCCAGCGTGGGGCCCGATGCAGGGCTTGAACTCACAACCATGAGATCAAGACCTGAGTCCTGATCGAGTCAGTTGCTTAACCGACAGAGCCACCCAGGCGCCCCAGTCAGGTTTATTTTTAAATTAAAAATACAGTACATTAAACAACATTAAAAACAAGTCTATATCTCAAGGGCCCTTAATCCCCATGGCAATGTCTATTTTTATATATTATCTTGCACTTGCATATGTTCACATATTTGCAATCGTATCTTGTAGACCATTCCATTTCTTCCTCAAAGCCTGTGTTGATGTAAAAGATAATCCTCTAGTCGTAAGAAGAACTGAGAGAAGTCACTAACAAGATGCAGAGAATTCTAGAGAAAAGATGGAAAAATAAAAGCGACCCGATCGTCATATGCAACACAGAGAAGGCTTGATGGGAGACACAAAGGTATGTCACCAATTAGTTGAATGCTCTTCGGTTCATGAACTAATGCTGGTTTTGCTTCATTCTCCCTATTTTACACCACCGCATGCTTTCTGTCCTGAAACACCTTTGGTTCTCCAAATAACCCGGGCTTTTGAAACAGCTCAGACAAATACCTATACCAGCAAAATCTCCCATTCTCGTTGTCTGGTTTCTCCTCTTCTCTGAGTACATTGATGGACAGAGTGCTGGACAAATCACGCCCCAGTCTTGAGCTCCCTTCCCCTGCCTTTAGGAAGTCACATGGCCTTTACGACTCTTACCCAGTTATCATGAAAATGTGAACAGAAACACTTACCCTGTCTACCTTCCAAGGGTGTTGCGAGGATCAAAAATGTCAAGATCTGGGAAACCATTTCAAATCTCGGACAAGGACCACAAATGGCACGTGATGCAGGACCAAAGGAATAATCTTAAATTCGATTGCCCTGGCTTTTCCCATCTATCATTTCTCAGCAGCTTGGCTGAAATTAAGAAACGACTGACATGCGGAGCGGCCTGTGGTGTGTGCACACCATTGTCTGGAAGATGTGAATCAGTCAAAGAACATACAGAGACAGGCAATCTGCTAATCCCCGCACAGGACCATCGGTTAAGGGAACGCCATAAACGCAGCTAGGCAAGCTACGCTCTTTCTATTCAGTTTTAAAAGAAAGTACTGAACTGTTATTAATTTAAGAATTAATGATGTTATAAACCACAGGAAAGCAGCAGTTCGACTTACTGAGCAACAAGAGTTACTAGAGCCAGCTTTGTGATCCTGTTTTCTCTTCTTTTTGGAATTAGCATTTTCTTCTCTTCTTACTCTATGTGGACTTGGCTGATTTTAGCGTGGCATTTTCTTAATCAAAATTTGTTTTATTTGGAACATAAAAGCAAATTAAGCAAGTCTCTTATCTTAAAATTACTGGATGGAATCACCCAGAACTTAGCTTACCTGCAAAGAGACTGGTTTAGTAACTTCAAAAAATATTTTTTTTAGCTTTTTTTTTAATTTTTTTAAAGGTTTTATTTATTTGACAGAGGGAGAGAGAGATCACAAGCAGGCAGAGAGGCAGGTAGAGAGAGAGGGGGGAGCAGGCTCCCCGCTGAGCAGAGAGCCCAATGCGGGGCTCAATCCCAGGACCCTGGGATCATGATCTGAGCCGAAGGCAGAGGCTTTAACCCACTGAGCCACCCAGGCGTCCCTTTTTTTTTAGTTTTAATAGAAAATTTATCGTAAGCATAGGTAAGATATATTTGGCTCAAATGAAATCAGAGGGAAAGAGTGACCTTGAAGACTGCATTGGTTTAAAATAAAAGGCTGCAAAAGGTATTTCATCCTCCTGACAGGGGAAAGGGCTTGGGACCCCTTTAACGAAGGTACTGAAGGAGGCACCATGTTATTTCCCTAGTTAGATCACGAAAGGTTGTGCCTCCTGCCCCGTGCCTTTCAGATGCTCTTTCTGAGGGAAGTTGGACTTCCTGGGAGCCGTCCTGCTACACTGAAATAACGTGGGGGAGAGGCACCTCTTGGGGGATCAGAGAGCCAACCCCAGGTGAACTCCCAGGCAACAGCCAGTGCCCCGTGCAGCCACCAGAGGGACCCTCTGGGACACCTCACCCAGGGAGACCCCAGGTGACTTTAGCCCCCGCGGATGTCCAGACCACCGTGCTCGCGAGATCTCCAATGAGAGCAGCCCAGCCCAGCCCTTCCCAGGTTCCTGACGCACAAAGTTATGAGCAGAATAAAGCTTGGGGTTCATTTTCTACACAGCAATGTTAACTAGGACAGCAGCCCCCACATTAATTCATGTGCATCTCAGATAGTCCATAAGGCTAATGCAGAATTTCCACAGAACCAAAGTTCCTACTCATGGTTTTTTCATTCCTTAACCTTGTGAGCTAGCCAAATGTCATTTTAGTGGCATGGTTCCTTTGTCTATAAAATCAGAATATCTATTCATTAAGATTATTAAAAGTTTTAAGTGAGCATACATGTAAAAATCCTTTCAGAAGGGAGCATGTTGTAAAGCAGTCATTATACCAGACTTAGTAAGTAAAAATTAAAATGCAAATATCTTACAGTAGTGATGTTATATTAGGTATTTTTTTCCAAATCAAATTTTCAAAGAGAGATTTAAGATTTTTTTTTCTATTTAAGATATTTTCTTATTTTCCATAATAGTATTTATTGTTGGATTGAGGGAGTGGGTAGAACGAAAACAAATCCCATCAAAGTCCGTAAAAGCGTATGCCTATTTAAAGTTTCATTTTCTTTCCCCTCTCATTGTGATATTACTCAGCTTGATGTATGATGGGGTTTAGGGGTGATTTGTATTCATCATAAAATGTTCCCTCAGTATTATTAGAGCCCATTGTAGGATGTTTAGGACTGCCCGAAAGTCATTTATCATCAGAATTTATGATAACACCACTGTTAGGCAGTTTCTAGACACTCAGTCATATTTACACTTCTGGAAAGCAACATGCTATTTGGAAAGTGACCTTGATGCTTTCATATTGTACTATTGTGATAAATATCATTAATGCTGGAACTTGTTAACATCAATCCTATCAAGAATCAACTGGTAGGATGTCTTTAAAGCTGCCTTCCCACATTTTCTTCCTGACTCTTCCTCGGATTGCAAATGAGCTGTTTCTTGCAAGCACTGTCCTTGATGTGCCATTGGAGTGTACTTTTTAAATCATTGACATTTACTAAGGTCTTTCGAGAGACGAAGGCTGCATTCTTCAGACTGTGTTTCTGGGAATTATAAATAGATTTAGCGAAATTTCCTTTTCTGTGCAATGAGGAGTCTTGCTGTGCGGAGAAACGGGGCTGCCCCCTTGAACACACCTCACCGGTCTGAAAGGCTGCTTGGAGAAGGAGGGTGTGTTTCTCTGGCCCCATGAGCAGGTAGTCCCCATTGTTTAGATTCGAACATTGTGTAGGACAAAGGAGAGATGCCCTGACTTATCGATCATCCTGGCGATAGCATCTGTCTAACACTCGCGCAGGTGGTGACCAGGGCTGTGAGTCTCTCGTCCCTATACGTGCACCTCCTCTCTCTTAAAGCACGAAGGCAAAAACCAAAGTCGATGTTCCTGAGCATAGGGAGTGTCTTTCTGGCCGTGCTTGGATACTTGAGCTCTGCACTGGGTTCCTAAAGCATTTCCCCTTCAGCCTCCCCTCCCTCTGTATCATGGGTGTCATGTTTGCTCACAGCCATGTGGCACGTAGGTGTGATAGGCTGTGCATATTTCGGTCCAATAAATACACAGAGAATGATTGCAGGAGCACAGGGACATGCAGGACTCCTGAATCTCCTTTCTAAAAGGAAGCCTTCATTGTATAAGGACAATTTCAGAAAATAAAGCAAATCTCTTCTGTTCGGTTCATGGGCTCAGTCCCATGAAATTGTGGAGTTACACAAGGATGGATGAGTCGATCTCTCTGAACCTGGGCAGAATTCTAGCAAACGTTCCTAGGAAAATGTGCACATACCCCTCTTACCATCAGTTCCCAAAGAACACATCTATTTTTTTTTCTAGTATTATTTCTAATAAATACATACGCCTGTTTACTCTTCTCCCTCAACTGTTCCTCAATTCCTGCTCATTTCGTATTTTCTAGAGAAACAGATTTCCTAAAGGGAGAACTGGGGAGCCAGTGAGTCCTGATTGCACAGGAGCTGACCTAGAAAGGAGCCGCACATTTGCAAGTTGGAGGTGTAATCCATCTCTCTGCAGACAACCGTCTGTTTCTCTCTGTGTCCCTAGGGTTTTCTTAATTCATCTTGCGGATCAAACCTGGTTACTCGGAGCCTGAGGTGTGTTGTGAAGGACAGACAAGGGTGTTTTTAGGTGGAAATGTCACCGAACATATATAGAAAAAGTTACATTTTCTCGGTGTTCTGCAAGCTTGCTTTCTTTTCCCTATTTATCTCCTTTCTTCCCCCCAGGTCTGTTTCAAATATTAGAAGAAGTACCATTGGCTTTCCATTCTGTTTTCTTCTACTCACCTGGCATCATCTCCCATTTCTGTTCCCTTAACCTGAGCGATGAAATTGCTCTATGTTCTCTGTGATTCTACTGAAAGCCCCGCTGATTGCTCACTCGACTGAGGAGGCCTGCCTGAAAATAGGGAGACAGCTTGAGAATGATCAAGGGAGGTTTCTTTTTCTGGCGATGCTTAAGGACGGAGCTGAACGACACTGGGGACTGGAGGTCATCATCCCAGACCAAGTAAATACTAGAGGAAGGAGAGTCAGGAGCCTCACCTGTGAATGTTGTGCTTGTACTGAAATGCTAGTGATCAGCTAAATGAGAATCAGGGCCCAAGATGATTTATGTTTGCAGGAATACTTCTGTCAAGAAAAAAAAAAAAGTTCAATATGGTGCTGAAAAGGATTCAGAAGTTTTTTGATGGAAGAAGATGAACTAATCAAGCTAACTTCAGTGCTATCTCATGGAAGCCATGATCTGCTGTGGCTGTTCAGAAACATTTGTTGTCTTTACTTTTCATTCTATGAGGAATCAACAGAGAGCCGCAGCTTAAACCGCCACACTTTGTCTAACGGTTTTCTATCCCACGGATGTCCTGACGTCACACGAAGACGTGGGGAGAAAGTCTGCGAGGCAAAGAACTCACAGTGAACTCCCCGACTCCTTCTGCCAAGTCCACCAAGTCATCGCTGGGATCCTCTCTCCTCAGACTTCTGGAAGCACTTTCTTCCTCGCACAAAGCTTGCAGGGTTGTGTCCCATCTCAGAAACCTGGACAGCCCTTTCTCTCTTACCTGTGATCCAAACTCTCTCAGTGAGGTAAGGGGACAAACGTGATTCGTCAGGAAAAATAAGAAAAGTTGTACATTTAGAGTGCCTGGGTGGCTCAGTGGGTTAAGCCTCTGCCTTTGGCTCAGGTCATGATCTCAGGGTCCTGAGATCGAGCCCCATATCGGGCTCTCTGCTTAGTGAGGAGCCTGCTTCCCCCTCTCTCTATGCCTGCCTCTCTGCCTACTTGTGATCTCTCTCTCTCTCTCTCTCTCTGTTAAATAAATAAATAAATAAAAATTTTAAAAAAAGAAAAAAAGGGGGGGCACCTGGGTGGCTCAGAGGGTTAAGCCTCTGCCTTCAGCTCGGGTCATGATCTCAGAGTCCTGGGATCAAGTCCCGCATCAGGTTCTCTGCTCAGCAGGGAACCTGCTTCCCCCTCTCTCTCTCTGCCTGCCTCTCTTCCTACTTGTGATCTCTCTCTGTCAGATAAATAAATAACAATTTAAAAAATTTTAAAGAACATTAAAAAAAAAAAAAAAGGGCGCCTGGGTGTCTCAGTTGGTTGAGCGACTGCCTTCATGATCCCGGACTTCCAGGATCGAGTCCCGCATCGGGCTCCCAGCTCTTTGGGGAGTCTGCTTCTCCCTCTGATCTTCTCCTCTCTCATGCTCTCTCTCACTCATTCTCTCTCAAATAAAGAAATAAAATTTAAAAAAAAGATTAAAAAAAAAGTTGTGCATGTAAAACATCATAACAAGCTCTTACGACACAAATAAAACTAAACCCAACCTCGCCAGATGGTCAGAGACTGCAGGCAGTTCTTCTAATCAAAGGGCTTTGAAGGAGCACACACGGGCACGGAGCCTTCTCTTCTCACCTCCAGACATAGCCACGTAAACACAGAGATACACACTGTCACCAGGTATTAACCAGCCACTGTCTCAGATCTCTCTGTAAGGCAGAAAGAAGCTGGACTTTGTGAGATATGACCTACTCTCTGACCAATGGAAAAAAAAAAGAAAAGAAAAAGAAAACAGAGAAAGAAGTTTCACCACCATGAAGAATGCCCTTCAGTCTCACACTCAAATGTGGAATAAAGTCAAGTTGAGCACTTCGCAAACTATCTCAATTTATATCTTTTCTAAAAACAAAAGTTGATATTTGCATGGTAATTTCTCAGCAAATTTGAGTAGGGAAAAAAAAATCAAATTCGAATATTTCAAAACAATTCTACTTGTCCTGAAAAAAGTTCTTGGAGACCCATCAATGACAAGAAATACCTTTCAAGCCCTCCCTCAAACACTGTCACGTTTACGAGGTGACATTTTCTTCTACTTCGCATAAGTTACCTGACACGGCAGCATATCAGCAATATACTACAGGGAAGATAATTAGAATCAAGAAAGCTAATCCACCTTTTTCTGCTTCAACTGCTTCCACTGTCAGAGGAAGAAAAAAATGAAGTTATAGCAAATACTTTTAAAAGCACAACAGTAGAATGTCAATTTCCTGACTCAGCAACCCAAATAAAAAATGGCAAATCTATTCACAAAGCCCTAAGAACCCGCCACATCTGGCATTCAGTGGCATAATGTGCTTTCATAGCTAACTTGAATGGAAGTTGTAGGAAAGAAAAATGTGACAAACTCCTTGCCCCAGCCTCGCAGTAAGGATGTGATACACCGCGGGAGAGGAGACTATCCAATAAATTCAGCTGAGCGGAAGTATAAAAGCCAGGACTTCGGTCTAGCAGAGGGAAAGTTTGAGGAAAGTGATTTCAAGTGCAAGAATGGACAAAGATTTTCAAATGAGTCTCCAAAAGACAATGTTCCTTGGCTACAGTGTTAATCAGGGAGCAAAACCGATCCGGGCAAAATCTTAACCCAGCAATATTCACACACCCCCCACCTTCCTTATGCTCTGAAGCAAAGATTCCTAGACATTAGACAGAAACAAACTTACCGATTACAGAAATCTCCTTGGGTAGAAGAGCTAACAAGAAAAAGAAAATCTGAATTAATGTAGTATTTCTGTTTATGTCATGTCAGGAAGTGAGTCTTTGAAGGTATAATTATTTTGCTAAGGATAATCCCCACCAGATATTTTTTCTTCTTTTCTCTCTCTCTTTCTGGATAGGAAGTCCCTGGCTTAGGAACATTACTTACCTTACCAACATGTTGCACATGCCTTTCCAAAGTTGAAGGATAGCCGCTCACTGGAGATAAAATTTCTCAACACTCCCTGAGTTAGCAGCCACCTTGTGAAGAAATTCCCTTCTAGGAAGGTGAAGAACACAGCAGGCGTGGTGAGACCTGGCAGCAGGGAAATGCCCCTGACCTTCACCCCATCCCACCTTGGCTGTTTCCTACCCAGCTGAGCAAGGGGAGATGTAGTTCGATTCTGAAGTTGATTCATAAAAGTCCAGGAGTAAAAGAGTAGGTTCAGATTCCTTTATTTTCTACTTTGATACTCAAGTACTTACAGGGCAAAAAAATCCAGGAAAAGTCTTGGGGTTTTTTTGTGTGTGTGTGTGTTTTTTTACAAGGAAACTTAAAATTTACTATTTTAGAGTTTTAAAGGCTGGGGGCAGAATCTTGCCTATTGTCAAGACAGCACCGTGTTACCTGTCACCCTTGCATAAACACCTGAAGGGTGAATTATCACAGATTGGTTCTCAGCCTGTCACCTCTTATTCCTTAATTGTCATGTACTGATATAAACAGAGATCATTTTTTGTCACTAATAAATGTATTTCTATTATTAAAGCTTTAATGTAATTAATTCTACCTCTAACTTCAAGCTCAAGAAAGCAAGATCTATTGGCCTGCAAGTACCCAGAGTAGTTAGCAAGCTTGCCCCGCCCCCCCACCTCCTGCCCCCTAGCCCCGCCCTCCACTGCCCTTCCGGATTTCAACCACCCTCAGCAAGTGTCAATTACGGCAGCATCCACTCCTTTTGCAAAATTCCCTGATGACCAGAGGCTGTTCCACATCAGTTTTATGGCTTCCTTCCTTCCTCTTTTATATGAAAGTATCTATTGATTTCCTCCTAAGTTGGAAGCATTACATCAGAACTGGGAAGATACTAGTTAACAGTGAAATTGTGCCCCTATATCATGACACATTTTCAACCGTGTTAATGCTTAGCACTCTATCCTAACACCAATGTCATTATGAAATAATTATATTTGTTATCACATTCGGGTTATAGTAGCTCACTCTGGCTGAATTTTTTGAGAATGGATCTTAAAAGGGTCATGAGTAGGAGTTAGAAGATCTAGGTATCTGTTGGAATAATCTCCATGAGCAAAAATGTTGGCCGCTCTAGGGGCACCTGGGTGGCTCAGTGGTTAAAGCCTCTGCCTTCGGCTCAGGTCACGATCTCAGGGTCCTGGGATCGAGTCCTGCATCGGGCTCTCTGCTCAGCAGGGAGCCTGCCTCCTCCTGTCTCTCTCTGCCTGCCTCTCTGTCTACTTGTGATCTGTCAAATAAATTAAAAAAAAAAATCTTAAAAAAAAATGTTGGCCACTCTAAGGGATTGCCAGTCGGTCTCGGTCAGGAGAGACATGGATGGATGTGACCTATTCTGGAGGTAAATTGGACTCTGTGATTGATTTTATGTCTGGTAATGGACAAGAGAATGTCAAGGTCTTGAACAACTGGGTGAATGATGGCACCATCTCCTGAGACAGGAAACACAGAGGAAGGAACACATTTGATGAGAACAAGGAGTTCCATTTGTATGTGATGAGCTTGGGATGATTGTTGAATAACCCAGTGGAGTCTTCCAGTCAGTACTATGATCTCTGAGTCCAAGTTTCAGAGATAGAGAGAGAGATGGATGGCAGGAGAAACAGCTCAAGAGTCATCAGTCTGTAGTTCGACATGGAGCCATATGAGTGGATGAGACAACTGATGACAAGTGTGGAAGAGGATAGTAGGGCCTGGACAGAGCTTGGCAGAAGACAGACCTTCAAGGTAGAGGCACAGGAGGAGAAATTTGAAAAGCATCAGAGGAGCAAGAGGAAAATGAGAACAGTGGCCTCCCTGAAGCATCAGAGGTTTTGGCATACTCCCTTTGCTCTGCAGGGTGAGTTGTTTGTTTTCCCCCCAACTTTTTCTTCCAGTTTTATTGAGATATAATTGACAAATAAAAATTGCATACATTTAAGGCATATAATATGATGTGATAGGCATACGTATACACCGTGAAATGATTATCACAATCAAGTTACTTAATATAGCCATCGCCTCACAGAGCTACCATTTTTAAAAACCTTCCTTTGGGGGCTCCTAGATGGCTCAATCCGCTGAGTGTAGGACTCTTGCTTTTGGCTCAGGTCATGATCTCAGGGTTGTTGGATGGAGCCTGCTTGAGATTCTCTCTCTCCCTGTATCCCCCAATCTAAAAAGAGCCCCCAAACTTTACTTTGTAAGAGGAATAAGTTCTGGGGATCTAATGTGCAACACAGAGACTCTAGTTCGTAATACTGTGTTGTATACTCGAATTTGCTATGAGATCAACTCTTAACCAAGAGAAATCAGTCATGAATGATGAAGTTCATGGATTTAGAAGAGTAGATCTGTTTATACTTGCCCTAGCAAGGTTATTTCACAGCAGTCTTTCTGCTGTGTTTTAATGATCCCTCATCTGTGTAAAGAGGGGAGACACATACAAAATTCAAAAGTAAATTGAAGATTGCAGATGTAATAAGAGCCTATGTACATTTCCCGCCTTGCTTCTGTTCTCTCCTCAGATGCATGCCCCTTGGGGAGACTGAGACCTTCCTTTTCCTTCCCCTGTGTCTTGTCTATGGGAAACAGCAGCAGAGCTTGGAGGGCAAGAGGAGAGACTAGGTGTTAATTCACGCTTCCCCCATGCTTCAGCTCCTGCTTCTCCAGTTTAAAGCTCCCACCAGGGCCCCAACTCCATGCTCTGGTGTCAGGATTCCAGTGTTCCCGGGCTCTGGAAACACCATTTCTCCCAGCGCTGTACCACCCGTTGCCAATCCCCTACTCCTTTGTTTTCACTTGTCTCAGGCGTCTGTAAGTAGTTCCTTCATTAAAGTCCCTCCATCGAACTAATGGAATTGTTAGGTAGAGGCTAGGTTATGAATAGTGGAAGGAACGTCCGAGGCAGGATCCCAAGTCCTTGAGGGGGATGACAGAGCTGTGAATTCCAGGCAAGGATGGTGACGAATAAGCTACCCATTAAAAGTCAGGGGTGGGGGGTGGCACCCAAATTCTTGACCTTGTGACTTCCAAGAACTTGGGCCTGACAAATCGAGAGCCACAGGTACAGAACACTGCACTTCTCCTCTTCCCCCTCTACCCCCAGGAAAACCCCTCGACTCATTATAATGTATTTGCATTATAAGTAGAGACCTACCTCCAGCTCCATGGAGAAAGGTGGCCATGTTGGGTTCCAGTGCAAACATTGTAGGGTCAAGAACTCCCCCTCCCAACATGTGGGAGGGGTCCCGCTGTGGCCTGGAGGCGGCCTCCAGTAGGGACCACCCCACTGCATGTCTCAGCTCCTCCCAGCCCCGAGAGATCCAATAATATCCAATCCCAAAACCACCTAGGGTGGGATCCATCTTACAGAGCCTGCCCGCTCTCCCACCTTGAGGGTACACTGTTACTTTAAAAATCTGCTTTGTGCTTGCTACTTTCCTTCTGTCTGTCTTTATTCAGACTCGGTTCTCCAGCTAAGTCTTCTTATGGGCAAGCCAAGACCAGAGACCTCCAGTCACACAATGCAGTCTCATCCACCGGCAACAGAACTGTATATTTCTTCTTCCTGGGATCAGGACTAATAAAGCCTCCAAATTAAATGACAACAAAACGTATATCTCTTTAAAGAGTTGTTCATCAGAGTTCTTGAGGCTTTCTAAGATACAGGTCAGCCCACAAGTTCATTTGCACGGTCTAATCCTTCTCCCTGAGATTTGAATTCCCTCCTGCCTTACTTCTGCCCATGGCTCCCACCATCAGTTACTGCTTCTCTGCCCAGCCTCTTCCACTCTTCCCTGACTGCCGGACCCTCCCCACTGGCTTTCTCCAGACTCAGGGACCTCCCCTCTTCAGGAAGAGCAGCCAGGCTCGGCGCAGACCCACCTCTCCCGGGACCCCTCTCTTCTCCACAGACAGCTTCACTAGGGACTGAGGTGATGCTTCCTTCCTCCTTCCCTTCCCGAGCGGCCGTCACCTCCCGCTAACATCTGGCAAACATCCTCATCACAGCCTTCACTAAAGTCCTCAGTGACGTCTGTGACCCTGAAGCTAAGGGATTTTATTCTTCCTCCGCGCTGCAGCCTTTGAGAAATGTGTTCTCTTCTCCTTCCAACAGGTGTGAGAAGAACAAGTGAAAACAAGAGGCCATATTCTCCCCTTGAAGAGACTCCTCACGCTTTTCCTCAGAGCATTCACTTTGGGAAACGTGTAAGTACCTTCTCTTCTCTCTGGGGTGCGTATAAGGTTTTTGAAAACTTGATGGACCTTTTGTCAGTTGCGTGCTGGGGGACTGTCTTCCTGAAGGCCCCGGGCACCCTCTGTTTGAAATGACAGAGACAGCGCCTTGTCCCCAGCCTTCCGTGGGAAGGAGGAGCAGAACTTCAGGGGGTGACGTGCCCCAAACTGCAAAACTACTTCTTGTCAAAAAGATATGAGAAGCTTGTTTTTTCTTTGCATAAAGCCAATTTGCAAGCGTGGCCAGTCACCCCAATTCCCTGGTAAAGTTGGGAGGAGCTGTGTGTAACCGACGGTGCTGTCAAGTCCTCTCGCTGGAGGACTAGTTAGTTATCCTGACAACACGCACGTCATGGGTTGTATCTGCTGGGCTGTGGCAGACACAGGCTCTGCACAGTCTTCAGGCAGCACGAGAAAGCGTCTGGGGCGAGAACACTTCCTCCTGAGAGGTAAGGAGCCCACTTATCATATATGACTATATGATATATAATATATGTTATATATCTTTGTTTTAGGCTCAATGACTGTTCTTTTGTCTTAAAGTCTGTGCATCGTTTGGCAGCTGGCCAACCCCACTGCTTTATTTGTCGTCTGTAAGAAGGCGATGGGGTCCTTCCACGGCAGAAGAGGGGTGCACGGCACACTGCGGTGGCTCGGTTATGCATCTGACTCTTTTTTTTTTTTTTTTTTTTTAAAGATTTTATTTATTTATTTGACAGACAGAGATCACAAGTAGGCAGAGAGGCAGGCAGAGAGAGAGGAAGGGAAGCAGGCTCCCTGCCGAGCAGAGAGCCCGATGCGGGACTCGATCCCAGGACCCTGAGATCATGACCTGAGCTGAAGGCAGCGGCTTAACCCACTGAGCCACCCAGGCGCCCTGCATCTGACTCTTGATTCCGGCTCAGGTCATGATCTCAGGGTCAGGGCACTGAGCCCTGCACTTCTGGCCCTGTGCTCAGGGGGGGCATTTGCTTGAGATTCTCTCCCTCTGCCCGCTCCCCACCCCCTGAGCTCACTCTTGCATGTGTGCTCTCTCCTCAAATAAATAAATAAATCTTTAAGAAAAGAGGGGTGCATCTAGGGATATCGTCCCATCCCACCAAGATGCAGTGGGCAGAATGGTTTGGGCTGTCATGCCTCCTGGCTAACATTGTGAGGATTTTTGCTATATTCCACGCAACTGGAATCTTCCTGTGAGATGGGGGAACCATGCAGGAGGTCTTGTTCTCTGAGGACGACGGCTGGGGGCTGGGAACCTGCTCAGTGGCTGTGTGCAAGAATGAGATCCCTTCCCGCCTCTGCCACCACTTAGTGGATTGCCTGTGACAGGCATCCTGTTCTGGTTTCATGCTTACTCAATCATAAAAGAGTTATGTTTCTCTGCTTCCTTTATGGAGAGGATTTCTGCATTGGGAGAATATTTCGTTTTGTTGCCCCACTGTTGGTTATCACCAACCTTCCTCCTCCTCCATTCTGTGTCATGCCATTCCGCTTCCCACCAACTGTTTGTTCCACAAATGCAAAATCGGTTTTTCAGAGGTGAATCTCACAACCTTAAGGCCAAGGTCCTTCTCTTTCCCCATGTCTCTGGCTTCAAATACTTCAGTGACTCTTCAGATGAAAATGAAAGCTAGTAGGATGGTTCGCAAAGGCGCACAGTCTCAAGCTTCCTCTCACATCATACTCTCACTACCCCATCTCCCGGTTTCTCAAGTGTTCCATCTCCCAAAACCTGGGACATTCTTCTTTCCTCAGCACCTCTCCTCCGTTTTGTGTAATTAACACGATTTAGGATTATGATATTGACTTCAGTATCATGTCTTTGGGGAAACTTAGCTGCCGTTCAGGCGAGGTCAGATTTGCCTGGTATAGTTATCAGAGTGCTATTTTGCAGTTTTTTTGATCAACCTAGCAGATGGTGTTGTGGGATTATTTGCTGTCTTGCTTCCCCATCTGACTGTAAGGTCCAAGAAGGCAAAATCGTTCTGGGTTTTTACTTTCCATCGCATCCGTATGACCTAAGAGAGTGCCTGGCATATGGTAGGAGTTCGAGAAATGTTACATCCACCCTGTTTCCCACTGGAATAAATGTTTCCATTTGTATGCAACAAATGGGAAAAATATCCAGGAAGTTCAGTGCCATTTCTCTTGAGTTTTCACTACATAGGTATGTGGCTGAGAGATCAACTCTTACATTACAATGTGTTTCTTAGGTACTCCCTTTGCAAAATCTATATTGACTTTTGCCTTGTCTGTTGCTGTGTAGCAAAGTAATCCGAAGCTTGGTGTGTGTTTTGTTTTTTTTTTTCCCCAAGATTTATTTATTTCTTTTGAGAGAGAAAGAGAGAAGGGGCAGAGGGAGAGGAAAGAGTTTCCTCAGTTTGGGATGTGCTGGCCTGGAGGGTCCGGGACATCTTGCACCTTGGTGGGAATGCCTGGAAGGCTGGGCTCCACCGGCCTTGTGGCCATACCCTCTCAGCCAACTGACGGAGGGATCCCGGATTCCCCAGACACAGGCTGACAGAGGGCAACGTAGTCACCCTATGTAGGGGAGCCAGGTTTTGAGAGGAAGGAATGATGCTTATCAGCGGTAACAGAGCACAATGGCCAAGTTTCTGGGCTTCCTCCTAAGAAAGTGCTTATGCTAATACACACTGTCAGGTTTTGTACTACCGTTCGCTTTTCATCTGATCATCTCCTTTCTTCTTCATCCTTCAATTGCCTTTCCTTCTCAGTTCAAAACAAGCCTGCGGAGTAAATGCTGAAGCATAATCCTGTATTAATTTATGGGCTGTGGTATGTCTTACTAGAAATGAAACGCTCTGGTCCCATGAAATCCTAATCACTTTCACAGCCAGCAGGTGCCAGAGTTAAAGCATTTCCAGTGAAGTGAACAAGAACATTAAATAAAACCAGTGCTAGGGACTGGATGCATTTAAGTCAGGGAGAGGAAAGTGCCGTGCTACTGATCAAAGCCTGGCCGGGCAGGCAACTCTATTGGACTTTAACTCAGTGGGAAAAGCAGTAACTTCAAATCCGTGGTCAGATCAATTCAATTTGTGAGAGACTTACCCCGTTATTTCTGTATTGCATACCAAGCAGAGAGGTTCTGAGCAGGCTTATGAAAAATCTCCTAGGTGAAAGAGATGTAGAAAAATTGTCCCCCGTGCACATCCTTTCAACTATCCCTGACCCCGTGAGCCGTTCTCCCAGAGCGGATCAGAATCTCAAAGAGAAGGAAAAGGGACTCCCAGGAAGGCCTCTGTGTTTCGAGTGGACAGCGCTGGCCCCATTCCCTGTAGAAAATTTCTCTCTGATGTGGCAGAGTGGTGGGAAAGCCCTCCTTATTAACCACCGACTTGGCGTTGCCCGAATGAAAGCAGATTTGGGGAAAACACGCGTCTAGATGTGCTGGGGTTATCGTATTTCCCGAACATACGAACGAGGTGAGCAGTTTTTTGAAAGTCCAAGAACAATACATGTAACAACATCTGTAAGTGTCTTGTAAATTCCAGAATAACATTCAGGCATCGTTAAAAGTAACATGATTAAGTGTAATTCTGATGATCAGCTACGCCAATACAGAAAAACTTCTCAAAGCTGGAAAAAATTTTAAAAATATCTTAAAGAAAGGAGGGATGTTATAGCCGATAGAATCATGATGGGAAATACCATGGTAAACCCAATGTAATAGGGAATCAAGAAATTGCTGATGCAGTAATAGGTTTGAAATGCCTGCTATGAACACCTTGGCAGGAAGTGTATCTTCTGGATCACGTCTAACTTAGAACAATAGTAGGATCCACTTGCTTTCCCAGAATTTACCTTGGAAAGTCATGCAAAATATTGCCCAGGTTTTAATTTTTAATTTAATCTTGATTCTGATTACTAGTTTTTCTGAAAAATGATTTTATTTTTTAAAAGATTTTATTTATTTATTTGAGCAAGAGAGAGAGAGAGCGAGCCCAGAGGGAGAGTGAGAGAGGAAAGCAGACTCCCCGCTGAGAGGAGATCCTGACTAGGCGCTCGAGCCCAGGATCCTGAGGTCATGACCTGAGCCGAAGGCAGACGCTTAACTGACTGAGCCACCCAGGCAGCCCTGAAAAATGATTTTAAGAGCAATGTAAGATAGCTCTGTTAATGCAGAAGTATGATAGCATAGAACTTTTACAATTAAAATATACATGCTACCATTGACTGTAGTGCCACTTCTAAGTTTAATACTGTGTTGAGAAATGCCTCTAATTACAAACAGAATAATAGTCCTGCTAGCCGGTGGGGCCTTCCAAAGATGTACACAGCCAAACCTGGGAAACATCTGTGCGTGCTGTGCTATGAATAGAAAGGATTGAAAATACTTTCATAAATCTAGGGAAGGAATGGAAGGAAGAGGACAGGGGAAGGTTTTGAATGAAGGCCAATACACAGTCAAGCACCATCTCTCTGTGATAGAAGATAACCCAACCGGGGCGGGGGTGGGGGCAGGAACTGGCATCCGTGCACAGCTGGGTGCCTGCGTGTGGTTACGGTTCCTCCTGCACCCTGGGCAATGAAGTTGTGTCTAGATTTGCAAGATGACAGAAGGAAACCCTTCAGAGACTTTTGTATTTGATACCACCTGTGAGAATCACTATAAGAATATTTTATTAGCAATGATCTCCAAGCCCCTTCCTTCTTTCAACCACTTCTGTCAGAGGCATAACACAAATAATTCAGTTTTGAAAAAACAAAGCCACTTTAGAATGTGACTGCTAATAAGAGGACTTGAAAGCCCTTTTTGTTTTGACAAGCTGGGCGCAGGTAGTGGTTGTGGGCATGAGAGCGTGGTTGGTTTTTATCTACATCCAGGCATCTCATCCCAGGAAAAGTTTTGTGCCATGATTTTTTAAAAGAAATACTGTCTGGAGTTTTGACAGTGCTCCCTGCTGATCATCCTTAACCAATTAAGGAGGACCCACCAGAGACCTTGTTCATAAAAGATTTACAGCAAAGTCACAATGTAGTTGAATTCCAAATGAAGAGCGTAAAGATAAGTGAGTATTTTTGAATAATAACATACTCAGTAAAAGACAAAACACATCACCTCAAAATACAATGGAACGGCATTAAAAAAGATATCTTGGGAGACATTTCTTTCCCCTAACAACTCTTTAAGAATAAACAGATTTCTTCAGGGTTACTTTGAAAGACTAAAAACACGTGCTAGGTAATTGGGTTGACAATTGCCCTGTTTTGAGACAGCACTCCAGGGAGACACACATCTTGGCCCCAAGCAAGAGCATCAATTTGATAATTTAGAAAAACAAAAATGCGAGCTCCGTTGTCTCTCGGCTGGACTGACAGTAGTGGAGGGAGAAGCCGGTTTATATCTGAGAGCTATTGCATATCGAGGTCTGGATCAATACCCACTTGCTGCCCCCTGATAACTATTAGCTTTTAGAGTGTTATGTGACTTTTGCAAGATGGGATACTTTATGATCTTCATTAGTTGGGGGCAACAGCCATCGGAAATGGGCATGTGGCAGGAAGTCAGATCTGCAGACTTGTGAAATATTGGTTGTGCAGCAGAGATCCTGTAGGGAAGGAGAATTAACACGTCCTGGGTTCCTGTTGTAGGCCAGGCATTGTGGTAGGTGCTTTATAATCGATAATCACCCCATCAGCCTCATAAAGCATGTATTAATATCCCTGATTTGACAGATGTGAAGAAGTCAAGTCATTTCTCCCATGGCACATAGATAACGTGGTAGCGGGAAAAGAGTTCCAGTATAGGGCTCTGAGATCCCAGGGTTGGGTTCTCTGTAATTCCTAAGGCTGACTCATTGGGGAGGAAACTTGGTGCACCTCGCGCACTGTTGCTCAAGTTGGAATGCACACATGACTCAGCGGCTGGTCTTGTGAAGATGCAGATTCTGTGGATGGTGGTTGCTTAGGGGCTGCGCCCAGAGCAGCCAGCCCCTAGTTTACCCTCGTGGGTTCTGTGGTGGAAACCTAAGGCTCTGACATTAAAAGCCCAGGAACTTGGAGCAGGTGGCAGTGCCAAAGGATGGTTGGAGGGATACCCCTTTCCTATTGTCCGTCAGCCCCAAAGGAGACCCAGAAACAAGCACGTTCTTGCTGTTGAACTCAGAAGTCCTGCCTGAGCCCCCTTTCCCACTTCCCTCGCTGTCCTCCCTTCCATACGGGAGGATTCTGGATTTGAACCTGGATTCTGGATTTGAACCTTTGCCTTCTGACTTTCAGTTGATGCTCGTTTTTTTTTTTTTTTTAAAGATTTTATTTATTTGACAGAGAGAGATCACAAGTAGGCAGAGTGGCTGGCAGAGAGAGAGGAGGAAGCAGGCTCCTCGCCGAGCAGAGAGCCCGATGCGGGGTTCGATCCCAGGACCCTGAGATCATGACCTGAGCCGAAGGCAGAGGCTTTAACCCACTGAGCCACGCAGGCACCCCCAGTTGATGCTCTTTTAGTGTAACTCAAGTATAGCTTCTCAAGGCGTGATGGGCAAGGAAGTACTTTAACAGTACTGGGAGGCTGGATCTTTGGGAAGTGACCAGGATTAGATGAGGTCATGAGGGTTCCATTTCATTAATTAAGGTACTCATGCCCTTAAAAGACTCACAAGAGAGCTTGCTTCCACTGTGCAGTCCTCCGCGTGAGGGTATGGCATGAGGCAAGCCATCTGGAAACCGAGGAGCAGGTCCTCACCAGATGCCCGTCTGCAGACTCCTTAACCTTGAACTTGCCACCCTCCGGCATTGTGAACAACAAATGTTTGTGGTTGAGTCACCTGGTCTAGGGTTATTTGTTAGAGTGGCCTGAACCATATCACCTAGTAACTTGCCAAGAACATGGAGTATTGGGCGCCTGGGTGGCTCAGACAGTTAAGCCTCTGCCTTCGGCTCAGGTCATGATTTCAGGGCCCTGGATTTTGAGCCCCGCATCAGGCTCCCTGCTTTGTGGAGAGCCTGCATCTCCCTCCCCCTCTGCCTGTTGCTCCCCCTGCTTGTGCGCTCTCTCTCTCTCTGTCAAACAAATAAAATCTTAAAAAAAAAAAAAAAAAAGAGCCTGGAGTATTGAACACAGCATATTGTGTTAGAGAATGTAGACACTTGGAGTTATCATTTACCTATGATCTGATTTCTTAAGAATTTCATGAATATATTGGAGTGTATCTGGGTGTCCTATCTGATGTAGAATTTGAGAATCTTGTAATTTACTGCTGTTGCTGAAGAAGAGAGAAACATCAAATACCTGATTCTTGAAGCACAGAATTAACTGTTGAGGTTGGACCTCTGGCAGGATGCGCCTGGATGTCAGAGGCAGATACAAGTGACATGGTCATGACATAAACTAGTTACATGACCTTCTCTCTGAATTATGCATCACTTGTTTCTCAGGCTCAGCTTACTCGTCTCCAAAATACTGAAGATCAACTTGGGGATCTCACATGTGTATTTCTTTCTCCCTTTCCCTCCCTCTCCCTCTCTCTTCCTCCCTCCCTCCCTTCCCGCCTTCCTTCCTTCCTTTCTTCCTTTCTACCTACCTACCTTCCTTCCTCCTATTCCTCTCTTTATTATTATTTTTTTGTATTTTACTTTTAAAACTCGTATCCTACAAACCATGTTTTGTATTTATAAAGTGAGCCTTAATGAGCTTTGCTAGATTATCAAAAAAGAGAGATCTTGATCTGTGTATAAATGATTTTTACACATTCTCGTAGGGGAAGGCTTATCATGGAGGCATCAGTGATCTTCCTAGCCCCCATCCCCACTCCCAGCGCCGGTTGCCTCCACGACAGGAAGGGGGACAGATTTTATGTCTCTTCTCCGATCAATCAGGTGTGCATTATGCAGATTTTCTATCTCTCACTGTAGTTAAATCACTGCGGTGATACAGTTTCCTTCTTGGTTACTTATAAACGTGTATGCCTTTTTTTCCTTTAATTTCCCATCACCAGCAATCTGATTTTCCACTGTGCAAGATGAGAACATTCATCTCCCTATCCATTATTTGATCTTTCTTCCCCTTTCCGTCTTCCATCTTATTTCTATTTAATTGTACTGTTATACATGCAAACAGGTGTACAGTTACCTGTGAAATCTGTGTGTGGTGAGTAGCTGACATGGTGATTCCAACCCTAACGCTCTTCTCTAGCTCAAGGTGTGTGTGTGTGTGTGTTTGTGTGTGCGCGCGTGCACGCTCGCACGCGCACATGCGCACACATATATTGTGTTGTGTTGTGTAGTTGAAGAGCCAAACTTTAAATGATGATTCTAATAGTTGCAAATCAGCCACAGCTCTCGCTTGTTCTGTCCATCCCTGTGTGGGGTTGCAGCTCAGCGGGCAGCAGAGACGTGCCCAACACGTCTGGGCACGGGCTGCTTTTGAGCACCTTCCAAGATGTGGCATTTCTTACCAAACGGTCATGTACCTCCTGACTATACCAAGGCTTCCGCAGAGAACAAAAGTGAGCTTCTCGTGTCAGACGCGATGTTATTTTGTGTGGAGGGTGTCACTGGCATTTTCTCACTCTGTGGGCCAAGCCTCTTAGGCTACATTGCCACACCTTGGCAAAATCTGTCAAGATCTTGGAGTGCAAGGAAATGTCTGGGCTCTTTGATCATGTATCCATCCCTCATCTTAGGGCTCCAGTTATCCTAACCTGCAGGGCGCAGAGACATTGTCTGTGTACCAGGATATCCTCTGGGTTTTTCCTCCTAAAGTTTTTCTTTCTCTTAACTTCCTCCCTCCCTCTTTCTTCTGTCCCAGCTTCTCTCTCTCTGACTACTTCTTCCTTCCCTCCCTCTCTCCTCTCTTGCTTTTTCTAATAAAGTTTATGTTTATTCTAGCTTCAGATGCAGTCAGCATGCCAGGCCTGGCCTGTTTAATAGCTGATACCTCTGATCTCTTAAGTTGGAAACTGTTGTCTCCTTGAACTCACATGTCCTCCCTTCCAAGTTTCATGCTCACTTTGCTGGGCTTGATTCTAAAGCAACTTCTGAAGACAGGATGCCTGCAAAATACGATCTCCGAAACTAACATGCTCAGACAGGTCTTTATTATTATTATTTTAAGATTTATTTATTTCAGGGAAAGAGAGAGAGTGAGTAAGCACAAGTGAGGTGAGGGGCAAAGGGAGAGAGAGGAGCTGAGCCGGGAGCCTGAGAGACACGGGGCTGGATCCCAGGACCCCGAGATCATGACCCGAGTGGAAATCGAGAGTTGGACGCCCAACCAACTGAGCCACCCAGGTGCCCCTGGACAGATCATTATTTGAAACTTTACTCTTCCTTGATAATTTCTTTTTTGATCTTTTAATCACTTCCTGACAAATTGAAGGTCTTGGTTGCATCCTTGTTTCCCAGCACCCTGTGTTTTGTAGATGGAAGGTCCGTCTCATTCCCTGTCTGGAAACAGGGTCTTTCTATTTGGAAGCTTTTCCAAAAGTTCTGAATTTTCACAATGTCTGAACATATGCCTTATTTGTGTCCTCTGAAGCAAACTCAGTGACCACTTTAAACTATGGGAAATTTATTTATATTGAGAAATTCCTTTGCCCTACTTTTCTACATATATATATTTTTTAAAGAATTTTTTTATTTATTTGACAGAGAGAGAGATCACAAGTAGGCAGAGAAGCAGGCAGAAAGAGAGGGGGAAGCAGGCTCCCTGCTGAGCAGAGAGCCCGATGCGGGGCTCAATCCCAGGACCCTGAGATCATGACCTGAGCTGAAGGCAGAGGCTTAACTCACTGAGCCACCCAGGCGCCCCTGTATATTTTCTCTTTACTTTTTCTTGAATGTTTTATTCCCTCCACCTTGTCCCCTTTTCATATTATCCGGCTCTTGCTTAATGGACACTGTATTTTTAAAATCTCACTGAAAATACTGCTTGTACTTTAACTGTTGTCTTCTGCCCCAAGTTGTTTTATTTCCTCCTACTTCCTGCTGGAATGTAGGATTCTTCCTACATTGTAAAAATGGCTTCCATTTTGTAGCTTTTTCTCAAATATCTAGGAATCCTTGATTGATTTTTAATATTTAAGACTGTGGCAACTGTCAGAAAGTTCATTTGGAGCTCTGTGAACATGGGCTTGGTAATTGACGGATTTCCTGTAGGACGAGTGGGGAAGGAGCCGAGTGGCCTTAGCTGTACTGCAGAGTACCTTGTTTGGGAACCAAAACCGAGCTAGCTTCCCTAGCTCCTTCCCCAAGTTTATTCAAAGTGTGCAGCACATGTGAGCACACGCATGTGTGTGTGTACGGGAGGAGAACTCAGTGTTTGTAAACCTTAAAAGTAAAGCTGTCAGTTATTTTACCAACAAAATGGGTTTATTTGGGAATAGCAGAAGATGACGATTTGGAACATACAAGCTATGGCAAAACTACAGACAAGTCCAGAAAACATGGGAGAGAAACACTCTTACAGAGGAAGGAAGTTAGAGAGTTGGGAGGGGCTTTTGGGGATAAAAAGTCCATTGGAATAATCTGAAAGTTGGAAGTGTAGCCCCTTCTCATTGGCTGGGCTTTTGGCTGGGGGAGGAGGAAACTTTCCTTTTTCCTGCTGGGGCTGTAAAGTAGCATCACTCTCAAGGTCATCTCTGTTGAGTCTGCAATGGATCAGGAGAGGTAGAGCAGGAGAGCACCCCCTTGTGGCTGCATCTTAAATGAGGTTTCCTTTTATTAATTTTCACAGGTTAAACCCCTGGTTGGCAGGAATTGTTCATGTGGGAATAGGGTGTGTGTCTGGGTGGCAAGGAGCGTGTGTGTGTGTGTGTGTGTGTGTGTGTGTGTGTGTGTGTGTGTGGCGGGGGTATGTTTCTTTGTTTTTAACTCTACATTTCACAGATTTCCTGTATTGTTCATGACATTTCTGATTTCTGCCTCTTTCTAGAGTTTTATGAGCATATCATTCCTTCTTCACCAGATCTGGGTATAACCTCCTTTGCTCTCCATTTTTTGACATCTCTTTTCTGTCTTCCAAATTTTTTGAAAGTCTTCAGCTTGTCCCCTTGCATTTTCTTTTTTTCATATTGTGGGCTTATTTTGATTTTTCTTCATTTTTAAGTCATTTGAAAGTAGTAGCAGGAAAGGAAATATGCCCATGTTTAGTTGATCATCATGATATGTAAGCTCCTGAAAAGGTCTCAAATGTTAAGAGGGTGTGAGAAGCCAGTCTTTTTTTTTTTTTAAGATTTTATTTATTTATTTGACAGACAGAGACCACAAGTAGGCAGAGAGGCAGGCAGAGAGAGAGAGGAGGAAGCAGGCTCCCTGCTGAGCAGAGAGCCTGATGTGGGGCTCGATCCCAGGACCCTGGGACCATGACCTGAGCCGAAGGCAGAGGCTTTAACCCACTGAGCACCCATGCGCCCCGAGAAGCCAGTCTTTGAATAACAAACAGCGATTGAGAAATGAATCAATCACCTATAAGTAAAATTTTACACCATAAGTAAGTGGGCTCAGGAACAGTTTGGGTGATGTTCTTCCTGCCCTGGGTTTCTTTTCTTGGCGGGGAGATGCATCGGGGGAGAGGTAGGAGATTTTGTAGGCATGAATGAAGGCACCTTTGGCAGAGCAGCTATGCGGAGGAAAAATAGGGAATCAGGGGCCAAGGAGCCTAGTGTGCTAGAAATGGAGGCCAGTAAGAATACATGATGTATCAGACACGGTTGCTCAAAGATGTTATTTAAAGTCTAATTTCTTGCTCCAGTCTAGATAATAATAGTATCAGCCAACACTTACTGAGCACCTTCTGTGTGGCACTAAGTACTTTAGACCAGTCCCCCAAACAGTCCTACAAAGTAGTTAGTATGATTGTCATCATTCCCATTTTACACGCACGAAACTAAGTTACTTGCTCAATGGCACATAGGTAATAAGTGACAGAGTCAGTGTATGAACCCAAATGATTAAGTTCCAGGATTCCTCTAAGACTCTGTGTGAGTGTGTGTGCGTGTGAGTAACATGTATGTTACGATATCTCAAAACACTTTTAGCCAATGGTATACTATACAATAGTATACTAGTAAACTGTTCCTCTAGAGCAAAAATCCAGCCCTAAGTGGTCATGTTTGCTGACATGTTGGTACAGAAACTCCCACCATGGCTGATTTCAAGGATATTAACAATTAAACGGTTGGCTCCACTGGTAAAAGCGGGCTCCAAATACAACACTGCTGTAGCCTCATGAGAACTAAGTTGAGTGAGCTTAGATCGTCCGATACTGCTTCTATTCTGGACTGCTCTTTGGTTTCGTTTTCATTCGGTCTTAACAAAAAGAACAAGAAAGGAAGACAAATGATATTGGTTTTAGTTAGGAGTGGAAAGAAGTATTTGACATTTATGGTGGTTAAGGATTTTGCACAAGTTAGAAAGAAATATAGATTGCTAGCAATTGGAATGGACTTTGTTTTTCTACATCCACCGTAATACCTGATTTTCTCATAAATATTACATGTCACCACTGCATATTACAGGAACAACATTTTAATTAAAGAAAATAAATGAGCAGCCACATCTAATGCACAGCATAGAAGGGTCATAAGTTTAAATCAGCTGACCAGTTCTTTGGTGCATGGTCCATGCATTAGAACTATAAATGACTTCCTGTCCCTTTAACTCAGAAGTAATGGAGTTGATCACAGCAGCTCTAACTTCCACCGTATGCATTTATGAATGCGGTAATTATTTTATCCTTCAAATGGCGCTGCCCTCTCCGAGTGTTAAACTATGGCACTTCATTGCTGGCTGACCTTGGGCTGTGTAAGAAAACAGCATATAGCACATATAAACCACAGACAATTCCTATTTTTTGTAGACCTCATTATCTCATATTAACTTCCTAAGACAGGGGTTGAAATTATACTAAACATCAAAATATTCAAGAAAGCAAGCAAAAATTTCACATAGGACTTTTTAGAAGCTTTTGTAAAGGTCTAAGACTCTTAAAAAAAACAACCAGTAAAGTAACATAAACAGATCTGAATTTATCTTCGTAATTAGTATCCAATTAAGATATATATTTATATGTCACCCGTTTTTATTCAAATGAATTTAATTAAACTATTAAGATAAACTAAATGACTTCAGTTATGGCCTTAGCCCCAGATTCAATCATCCAGCATCAGACGTAATGACACTTTAAAAAGAAGTTCAACAATGAAAATTGATGGGCTTTAAAAGTTTATTGTAGTCTTTATAATATCTCAATTAAAAATACATTATGCCTATGATTTGCCTCCTGGAATCAAAAAGAATCACTTAAGCCAGTGCTGGTGTTGGAAACAGACATGTTTTTATTGTTTATGTGTATATAGCACATGTGAATATTTCTAGCAACTTCAGGTCAGTGTCCTATGAGAGTAATTCAAAATCTGTAACAATTGGAACAGGAACAGAAACTCTACGTGTCATTGGAGTTACCTCCATTATTTGGTATGTATTATTTTTAGTACAACTTGTTTTAATTTCCATTATATTAGTTACTGTCTCTTTGACCATTTTATTTAAAGAAATGAGGTTAACATTTAATGTTTCAGGTGGGATTCCTGAATAGAATAAGAAATCTTTTTGAAATTTTATTACAGTTAATTCAACATTTATTGTATGAACAATTTCAGAGGACTGTCCTTGGCCTTTGTTAAACCATTCTTTAGGGTTTGTGCTGGTATGCAGTCCTTGTTCTTATCTTCTTTATTTAAAGATTTTATTTATTTGTTTGAGAGAGAGAGTCTGAGAGAGGGGAGGGTCAGAGGGAGAAGCAGACTCCGTGCTGAGTAGGGAGCCTGATGCAAGACTGAATCTTAGGATTCCAGGATCATGACTTGAGCCAAAGGCAGTCACTTAACCAACTGAGCCACCCAGGTGCACCTGTTCTTATCTTCAACTTACCTGCGGGTCTACAACACTTTACCCCAAATATACAGCAGATACTGAAAAACAACATAATCAGGGATTTCTCACTATTTATTGTTGAGAGTGCCAAGAACTGTGAAGAGTCGGAGATTTTACCCTACTTGCTAGCTAACAAGTTAGCCTGCCAGTTTCATGGAAGCTGGCAAAAGACAAGGATACTGGGTCAGAGACAAAGGACTTCCTTGTTTACACCATAGCAAGTGGCATGATCTTCATATTCAGGTCCCCGCTAGGGCCCGTGGGGGTACAGGGAGGTGGGCTCTGGTGGGTACAGCAGCAGTGAGGTTGTATCATAGCTGCGGAGACTCAACTCAGGAAACCCAAATTTTTATAAGGATGTTGCAAGCAAATCTACCTCACACTTGCCTCAAAAGAAGAGATTATCTTTATTCTACCGCACAGCAAACAAACTGCCCCTTGTCCCCGAAGGGGACACTATCTCAAACAAGGTTCTTGCTGGAGAAATATTCTCGACCAGAACAGAAGCCATCACCATGCCTGCTGGGGAGGGCTGCCGCTCCTGAATGTGAAATATCTCAACTCAGAATGCTGGTATTCTCTTCCTTATTGGTTTTTGGTAGAAAAAAAATGAGACAGAACACAGAAAAGTGCTTAGAACTGTTAAATGCTGAATAAATGCAGGCTATTACTATCTAATACTCCGCACACACTCAGATATAAGACCTTGAATACTTGAATTTCCTCCCCATTATAAAAAGCAATATATGCATTTTTTTTTTTCCTTTTAGCTTCCAATTTTTTAGAATGGTTTCAGGTTCATAGCAAAATTGAGCAGCACGTTCATAAAGTTCCCTTAATAGTCCAGTCCCACACATGCACTTCTTCCCCTAATCTCACCACCCGCATCAGGACCCATCGATGGTTACACCCCAGGAACCTAAAATGATGCACGTTTGTCGCCCGAAGTCCGGTAGTTTGCATGAGGGTATTTGTGGTATGACGCATTCCGTAGGTTTGGACAATGTATACTGACACGTATCCAACACTACAGAATCATGCAGAGGAGTTTCACGGCCCTAAAAGTCCTCAGGGTCAGCCCATTCGTCCCACCCTAGGTGCTAATCCCTGTGAACCACTGATCTTTTTCTGTCCCCGTAGTATCGCCTTTTCCAGAATGGCAGAGTTGGAATCAAACTACATATATATGTGCTTATTAAAAGAGAATGATGAGAATTCTTAAGAAAGCCATCCATAACGTTCCTACCCAGTAATAACTTTAACTTTTTCATTAATTTCTAACCAGCATCGTCCTACATATCTTTCGGTCTGCTTTTTTAATTCCTTTTGTCCTTTAGAGAGTTCATTTGTCATAAGTTTAACAACCTCTATAAAACTTCTTTGCTACTTAGGCATATTTTATGTATCAGTCAGGAGAGGGTAATTTGTGCTGGATTACAGTAACAAAGGCTTATTTCTTTTTATTTATTTATTTTCTAACGGTCCATGGCAAGAACACATTTATTTGTGAGTGATTTCAGAGAGACACGGCTGTCAGCATGGGCCGCTGTTCGCTCGCTCCGTATGATCAGGCTGCAATTACAAGGACGGAACCAGGATAAGCAGAGTGAAAATACAGCTTTGATTGTGCTGTGATTTCTTTCCAGTAAAACTGATCCCAATGCAAAACTGTGGGAGTCCTAGTTTTAGCAACTCTCTGATTATTAATCAGCCCTGTACAAGGTTTACTTCTTGTTCCCACCATGTGTCGCTGTGTGCTATCCCGGGGGTTGCTAGATACGGTCACTCAGTGGCTCCGGTTGATGGGGACAGCCACAGCACGTCGCGTTGTCTTACTTGAAGAAAAGAAAGCTAGGAAGGGCTCACACTCTGCGCTTGGGCTTAAAGCTTCAGAACCTGTCACACGCCTACACCAAATCACCAGGGTCCGGGACAGCAATCCTGCCCCGTGCAGAGCTGGGGATGTTTGGTGAGCAGGATTCCGGACTCCGTGGTTTATGCTGCAGCTGGTAAAAATGAGACTCAAGCCACAGGGTGAGTCACTGTTGCCCTATTTAAATTAAAAAGAAAAGTTAGAGGATGCCTGGGTGGCTCAGTTGGTTGAGTGTCTGCCTTTGGTTCAGGTCATGATCCGAGGAGTCCCACATCGGGCTCCTTGCTCGGCAGGGAGCCTGCTTCTCCCTCTGCCTGCCACTCCCCCTACTTGTGCATGTGCACGCTCTCTCTCTCTGACAAATAAAATCTTTAAAAAAAAACCCAAAACACTAAAATAAATAAATGTTAAATAATTTTTTTTAAAAGATTTTATTTATTTATTTGAGAGAGAGACAGTGAGAGACAGCATGAGTGAGGATAAGGTCAAAGGGAGAAGCAGACTTCCCATGGAGCTGGGAGCCCAATGTGGGACTCGATCCCCGGACTCCAGAATCATGACCTGAGCCGAAGGCAGTCGTCCAACCAACTGAGCCACTGAGGCGTCCCATAAATGTTAAATAATTTTTAAAAATATTGCTGGGTTTAATCAAAGCACATCAATGAAGAGCATGAAATTAACACCATCTCTATATTTGTGGTTAAGGTTTTCTGTTTTGCCTATTGCACTAAAAAGTACCAAAGACTGGAGTGAAGTTCACCTACAGTAATAATGAAAAAATTTTGATAGTGTTGACACCCAAATCCCTTCCTTTTTCTGATGTTGTTTAAACTGAGCTAAGATAATGCCCACTAGACTCCTTTGCTATGTTAGAAAACTTACAGGAGAGGAGAGTTGAAAGTCTGTGAGCTGAAGAAGCAGGAACATATTTAGGTGGGAGAGCTATGTGGGTAACTCTGTGTATCTGCACAGTGTAGAAAACTTGACTAGCAAATCCGAGTGACAACATTCATGCTCTCAGAATCACTTAAAGTTGATTAATCGATATGTATGCTAGGACCATTTAATGTCCCCTAAGTAGTAGGCAAGTAATAGAACATTTTCTGTAGGGTCAAAGGAAAAAAATCTGGCAGGATGGGGAAGGTGTTATAATCCTAGCTCTTACCTTTATCCTAAGCTACCTCCCAGCCCTGTATTTCCACAGTGGCACAGCTAGGACAGATGTGAAGGAAACCACCAACTACTGTTTGCATAAAAAGTTAGATCATGATCAATTTTTCCAAGGTTCCCTTCCCCAAGAACTTTCTCACTTTTACCAAGTTTTAGGGAACCAGTTCTAAGTTCCATTTATGATTGGCTCAGTTTTCTTTTCACTAATTTCACTAGTTACCTAAGTGTCTCCCCTACCAACCTCATAAACACTGATAATCAAAATATCATCATTAAAGAGGTGAGCTTCCTCTCTTCCCACTGTCACCAGGGACAAAAAAAAAAAAAGTATTTCTAGCTTTTCAAAAGAAAAGACAACATGCTTGTAGCATTTAGATAGTGTGATATTCAAATCGAGAACTTAAATATTATTTCCAAAGCTAATTCCATTTCTGTCTTTCTACATTAGATATATGGGGAAAATTATTTCCATCAGGAAGAATGTGAGTGGGAGAGAAAATACATTTTAAAAACACAAGTCCCTTGCTTTTGATGTAGGAAAGATGTTAGGTGTGGAGCCAAGGGCCAAGAAAGAATTCTTGAGACATCTTTGGTGTAAAAAGTGGTTTTATTAAAGCACAGGTACAGGTCCCATGGGCAGAAAGTGCTATACTGGGGCCCACTGTATCCTTTCAAGTTGGGAGGGGGTTAGGGAGCATGTAAGTCTCTAAGGAATTTGGAAGCAAGTTTTCCAGGACCTTGAGGGATCTAGCTATTGTTAGGGAAAGGTCATTTATTACCATCTCCTAAAACCCTAGTCATGAGACCCTTCGGATGTATGGTGAGTCATATGCTTGGGGGATGATTGCCAACACGCATCCAAGGGAGTAGAGATAAAGGAAGTTTCCAAAGGAATTTTTATATGTTAAAGTAGACTTACAGGATGCTGGGGGTTGGGCTAGGATTGCCATTTGCCCTTAGCAAAGTGTCAACATTGAGGCAGCTAATTTCCTAGAGGAAGGTCACTCTGTCTGTCTCAAGGACTTGTCAGTGGGCTGTAAGTAGTGAGGAAATTTCATAATTTTCCTTCTGCCTTTGTTTCCCACATCAGTTTTTATCAGCTAAACTCCTAATTTGCTGGGGAATGACAGGCCATGAAGACTTTCAATTTAGTTTTTCTGCTGGTACATGGCTGCTGAAAGTATTAGCAGATAACCAATGTACAACACTGGGATTCTATCGTACTGCAAGCTTAAATCTGCTTCCTCTCCTTTGTTCCAAAGCCCAGTATCAGATTTAAACAAATCAATACACCGCATGAGAATCCTCAAAAGAGTTTCTCTTCTGCTCTGTGAATGTGAGTGAATCTATAGGATTATTTTCCTAGTAGTTTACAGGCTGCCATCAGTAGCTGCTAATTCCAGACTTCAGATTCTAATTCATGAAGAATCTGATTTGGTGCGCTAGTGTTCTGTGAAATGGAGGGATTTGCAATACGACCTCCAAAGGCCAAGGCAGCCTTAAGAGCATAGAAAAAGGCTGACAGGTTCAGCTTGACAAGAAATGGTTTATTAAGGGGACTCAGGAACAAAAGTGTATCTTGGTCAGCTGCAAGATGAGCAGAGGTCCACAAGCCCACCTCCTATAACATCCACTTTTTATAGCCCTGGAGGCTGGGCCACCACCTGAGAGGAAACGTTGGAGAATCACAGTCTGATCTCCAGACTGATCAAGGATGTTTTGACCCAAGGATGTACTTAAGAGTGTAGTTAAAAAGAAAGAGAGAGAGAGAGAGAGAGAGAGAGAGAGAGTGTGTGTGTGTGTGTGTGTGTGTGTGTGTGTGTGTGTGTTTGGCAGAACTCCCCAGGTCACACAGCCGTCCTGGGGGGACACTTTCAAGATGGCGTTAGTCGGGTTCTCACAGCTGGAGCAGAGGGTGTTTGTGAAGAGGGTCTCTGAACCTCTTCCACACAGTAAGGTCTGAGAACAAGAGAACTACAAGCATCCTCAAAACTATAGCTCTCTAGCCCTAAATTATAAAGAACATTAAATATTAAGATGAGTTGGAAAAAATCAGAGCAGATCTACTAGGGTTTGAGGACAACATTCTACACACAGGTTTATGTAAAAGATAACGATTTTGAAGGAAAAGATGAGCTGAGAAGGCACACAGACGACTCTCTGGCTGTCAGTCGGACAGCTGACGGTGCGCCGAGGAAAACAGACCCAGCTAGACGCCATTTTACTGCGCTATTTCCAACTGCAGTCACCAAACTACGCCCAAGAGATCAGTAACACTGTAGTATCGATCCCATTCCCCAATACAATTTCACAACAAATTCTCAATACTAGTATTAGTAGCTAAAAGATCAGGGATTTTTGTGACTAAAGAAGCTTCACACACTGAGAACTCCATCAGAGGAAAAAAAAAAAACAAAGAAAATCAACACAAGTGCTCATCAGAAGATTTGCCCATATCTTCCAATACATGCAAAACAAACCCGCCTTTATTATTAAGGGCATTCTTTCCCCTGCAAACTGGTAGGGAGCCATATGCAAAACAGATCATCAGTGATAAGAAGTGATAAGAGCCCCATCATTGTAAGGCAATGAAACTGAATCAGGACTAATCATGATGACTCACCATTATTTTGTTTTTTGGCTCTAAAAACCTTGGACACTCTCATTATTTTAAGTACCCAAATACACATTATTTCCTTTGTCCTTAATACGTCAATGTGGAAATCAATCCCCAAGGTAGCAATGTCTTGAAACGTTGAGCAGAAATCCAAATAGCACTTAAAATGTAAACGTATACAAAACACTCACATACATATTCACGATCAGGGGAGACAAAGCTTAAATAAAAAGATCCCAAGAACCATGTCGGGTACAGAAAGGGAAAGTGCTGCTTCAGCACACATTTATTTTCATGCCTATTTTACACAAGGAAGGTAGGATGCGTGAGGCATAGAACCCGAGGACAGTGAGTCACCTCTTCAGCCTTTGTTTCTTTCCTCTTTAAACAGAGATGCCGACGGAAACGATGGATTAGATGCAGGCTACTTTTTCTTCAGTTGGCTGGTGTTCCAGAGAATTATAAACCATGAAACTGAACTGAGTAAATGCAGGAAGTTTACTGCAAGCGGCGCCTGGGGCCGAGAGAGGAGAAAGTCGTCTGGGTAAACAGAAGATGGACATCTGTACAGCCAATACAGTCGCGGCCCCTTTGCCTGGCCACCGGCTGTCATGGTCCCGAAGCCCGCAGAGCCACAGGGCAGCGCGCACGGCCGGGAAAGGAAAGAAGGGCGTGGAGGAAAGCAATCTCCTCCAACCTCAGAGCGCAGGCCGGGTGTCCGCCGGTGCACACACATGCTGTCTTTGCTGCCATTGCTTTACTCTGCCTTCATATCCTTTTCTTAGTAAAAATAATTTACGCAAGTGCTAAAAATTTTAGTTCCCTAGCCACTGAGACATGCCCCTCGTTCAGCCCTAATCTTCCCCTCCTCCTGCTCCCTGTTCTTTTCCATTCTTCTCCCACAGGAACAGCTGTTTCTCAAGATACCTGAGTCTACCCCAGTGCACCTTACCGCCTCCCCATCTATGGCAATGCGGGTCTCTTCCCTGGTCCAAACACCTGAACGGTCCCCTTCGAATGCCACCGCTTTAGAGAACCAATCAATTTTAAGTCCATCTACAATTACATAATTGTCATTTTTACATCTTGTCAAATCCAACTTTGAGCCTTCTGAGGTTTATTTCTTAAGATGGAATCAATCAAACTGACTTATTTTAAACATAAAGCCTCCCCCCCCACCCCGGCCATCACTTTTATTGACTTTGGTATCTCAATACTTAAAAAAGAATAAGGAATTCCTCAAACAAGTTTTTCAAATACAGAACTGTGGGAGGTAAAAGATCAAAGGACAATAATAAGCAGTCTAACCTAATAAGTTATATTGATCAGTAAGCCATGTATCTTCCTCATCTGAAAATTCACTAATGAGAAGCGGCAGTGGTTGGTCTTGAAACACTTTGAAACTGTGATAGGCTCGTGGGGCACCTGGGTGGCTCAGTGGGTTAAAGCCTCTGCCTTCAGCTCAGGTCATGGTCTCAGGGTCCTGGGATCGAGTCCCGCATCGGGCTCTCTGCTCAGCGGGGAGCCTGCTTCCTCCTCTCTCTGTCTGCCTGCCTCTCTGCCTACTTGTGATCTCTGTCAAATAAATAGATAAAAATCTTAAAAAAACAAAAAAAGAAACTGTGATAGGCTCGTATGGAAAGTAAATGAAGCAAAAGACATGACTCAAATGCAGTGCAAAAATAACTCTGCCGACTTCTTCTGTTTACTAATTAGTAATACGGTTGGTACCGTGGAGCCCCAGGAGCTAAATGACTGAGACATTAATGTAATGAATGGAAAAGAAGCAGGGAAGATCATTCGTCCCTATCGACCTCCAATTAATAATAGCATTTGACTAGAGTAGCCCATGTCAGCAGGCCCCAGAGCTGAAGCTGAATTTCACAGCGGACCCATGTCAGAGATAAGAACGATAAGCCCAATGCTGGGTCATAAGCATGGAGAGTCAGCCAGATGGGGCGGGGGATTAGGTGTATTTAAGCACTCTGGGGGTCCTGACAGATCAAGAGTTAACCCTGACTCAGTGCCTACCCTATAGAGTCCCTATTTTTCATTGGATAGGAGCAAGTTACACCACGATATTTTATAGTGTATATTTTCAGCAACATTTACAAGTTCACACAAATACGAATTCCAAATAAAACTCACCATAACTTCCAGTCACATTGGCACATATCACGGCCCCAAAGAAGTTTGGAAAATACTTCTGAATTCTGGAAATCACTTTCTGGCAGGCTACGGTGGGATCTTCTCCTCTTCTCATATAGTCTACAGCTTGGTAGCTGATTTAAACAGAGGCATAACTTTAGTATCACAGAGTCAACAGAGTCCAAACTTGTGACCTGAAGTTAGAAACCTAAAACCATCAGAACGGTCACATTTGATAAAATACATAAGGAGAAGTCAGTAATTCACATAAGGAGAAGTCAGTAATTCCCGTGAAAGCGTCAACATGAAGGCGAGTAAACCTTGATACAATGTCTATCTTTTCAATTCATCGACTCCTTCATTTTAAATGCCTGTTCTTTTTGGCTCTGGCTGGTAACTGGTACTTAGTCGTAGCAGCCAGAAGTCCTAAAGAACAGAGATTACGTTTAAATAAGAAATGGGGCTACAATTAACGGGGGAAATGGTGGGCATGTGAACAACATCCAGTTGTAATGATCGTCTTTCAGTAATTAATTGTACACAGCGACTGACTTCCGTACTTTTATCAATTACCACAGTTCTTTCTCTTTTTTTTAAAGATTTTATTTATTTATTTGACAGACAGAGATCACAAGTAGGCAGAGAGGCAGGCAGAGAGAGAGGGGGAAGCAGGCTTCCCGCTGAGCAGAGAGCCCGATGCGGGGCTCGATCCCAGGACCCTGAGATCATGACCTGAGCGGAAGGCAGAGGCTTTAACCCACTGAGCCACCCAGGTGCCCCTTACCACAGTTCTTTTACTCGGTGGCCTTACATAAATGATTTAAATGCATCATAAGTATTTTCATCTGTGAAGTAAAGCAAGAAATACTCTATTTCAGAGGACAATGCTTACTTAAATTATCGCCATCGAAAATAAGAGGTGAGGGGCATGGAAGCAGAATTTCTAGAAAGCTCCTGTGCACACAAACTCAGACAGCCTAGCACAAACAGTTATTTTCTGTCTTGACAGACACCATCTCTGGTCAAGATCTGGAAGGCCCGAAAAGGAAGTAGTCACACCTGGGAAGAAAGCGCATCAGAATGTCGCCGTCGCCAGTGGCTGCAGCCGCCCCCGCGCTGTCCTCCGCGTAGGCACCCGCTCCGGGGATTGGCGAATCTCCTACTCGACTTTGTGAGGGCACAGCACAAAAATTTAGGACAGGAAAAGCAAGGGTGAATGCCATCGTATTTTACGAGAGGTTTCAACAATAGGGGGTGTTTCTACTTTGCCGCTGATGATTGTTCGAAGTTAATTCTTCATCAGGACACAGGGAGCAAAGATTCTCATTAGTTTTTCAACAAAGGTTGCCACAAACCTCAGTTAATGATGTAAGAATCAGATGCCAGCTCGTTAGATATCAAGATGGCACAGATTCTTACAATTATTACCTTAATAATCTTACAATTATTGAAAAATTCTTACTCAATTATTACCATCCTTTACCATCGAATTTCTGGACTATCTCAATAGGTTCCCACTGGTTTCCCTCAGCTACAATCTATTCCTGCTTTCTCTCTCATGTGCCAGTATTTTACCAAGGTTCTTCCTTGGAATAAACCTTGGATGTTTTTCTACTACTTCAAAATAAAATCCAGAAATCCTTAAACTGACTAAGGACCTCCTGCAAGGTGCCAAAGCTGCCTCTGCCCCCCCCCCCCCGCCAAGCACCTGACGTCCATGCAATTTCTCTTCTTCTGGTGGGAGCCCTGCACCGAGTAGGCGCTACCCCAGGTCTGTGCGTGCCTGAGCCCGGGTGCTCGCTTCCCTTCCCCAGGCTCGGGCTTGGGCCCCAGCCTCTCTCTGCTGGCCTCTTCCCAGCCGACTGCCAGCTGACTCAGACAACCGCTGCCATCCCTGAGCGCCAGGGCAGGGGCTACAACGCCCAGGCCTTTGGCCCGTAGCAGCTACTCCTTTGCTTGCCTCCACATTTCTTTGTCCCGGTGATACCGGTGGGGTTGAACTCTACGTTTTGCATCTCTCCTGAGCACCCTGCACGTGCCGCTTTATACTCAATGTGTATTTGTGAGACCTCTTCTTTTGGAAACACTAACCCAGGTATTTTGAATTTTATACCGTTTGTAGATGTACCAGCAGCAGTACGCCCCATCTTATGGACTACGACCATGCCTAGAAGGTTAAAAAAAAAAAAATTACTGTAGCTGTCAGCTCTGAGGTTTGCCTCAAATCTAAACAAATACTTGAGCAGCTGGTAATATAAATATCCTCATTCAATAATTTGGGGTAGAAGAAAATCAGATGCTCAGGAATGCTGAAAATTACACCCCTTGCCTATTTTGTCCTGCTTCAGAACCCACTGTCATAGCATCATTTGGCAGACTTTCCAGATCCTTACTCTTCACACTGCTCAGTTACCTTTCCAAGGTAATTCCAGAGCAAGTCTTTGACACAGAATAATGGAAATTTTCAACATGACAGCTTGAATGTGGCAAACATAAAATTATTAAAGAGCTACATCTCAAACAGGGGTGCCTGGCTTGCCCAGTCGGAAGAGCACGCGACTCTTGATCCGAACATCGTAAATCCGAGCCCTAGGTTGGTGTAGAGATTACTTAAATAAATGAATAATAAAAACTTAAAAAAAAAACCCTACATATCAAATAAAGATTTAAAAATCTACGAGTGATTAAACATTAGATTTTAGGGGCCTTGTGTAATTTACCTAATGTATACAGATGCAAGGGAAAGAAAATTGTGTGTGTGTGTGTGTGTGTGTGTGTGTGTGTGTGTGTATACACGTACACACATATGCATATATGTCCTTACTTGGCAGCCAAAACAGTTAAAACCACCTTCTGGCACATAAGTAAGGATGAAGAACTTAAGAACTACAGACAGACAATTAAAAATGGCTAAACTTTAACCATAAAAATTATATAAAAGACAAATTACCAATTGTATCATGACCGTAATTATCTCCTGTTTCTTTATGGGTAGGACCTTCTTGCTTTAAGATACTAGGTGGCTTGTAAGGCCCACAGTATTTTGAAGGATCTGGTACAACATTCTGCAAACAAGATTTAAGTTTTAGTTTTTAGAAAGGTTCATTTTAGCAACTGGCAAGTAGTCACATACAATGATAAAACATTAGTAAGAAATCCAAATGACGTCTGGTAACTGAAAGGTATGAATTAAAAACAAAAGATCAGCTAAGTCTTATGTGAACAGATGGATATAATTTTATTTAATACCTAGTCTAGTCTCAGAATTATATAATATAGAATAGACATCTATATTGTCTGGAAAAGATCCCCGATTTCTCTCTTTATATGGCTAAAGTTCTCCACATGATGGCAGATATAAATGAAGATTTTTGTATTAGATCTTAATCCTCAAAGGAATTAGGTCCACAGCCTGACCTTTAAATTTCAGGATTTGTTCTCTGGCCAAAGAAGAATTCTGAGATTTAAAGCAAAATCTATTTTAAAATCCTCTTTATTTCAAAGCTAGGTTCATGTGAACATATTCTAAGTTGTACTCAGATTCCTCTATGGATTTAAAGATACAAGAAAATGATTCAAATTCATAAATTTAGGTTGTGCATATGGATTAGTATTTAATCAGGAACCTGCTACTCAGGTCTTACTCATTAGTGCACTTGCTGCCTCCCCTGACCCAGTTTTATACACTAGCCTCCTTCAAATGCTAACCCCAGAGACTCGCTGGTTACTCAAAGGTAATTAGGATTTGGGAGAAGACACAGATGAGAGACTAAGGTAGTCTGCAGAAGGGTTCTGGACAGCAAAGACAAACAGATTTATGCTAAAAGTCCCATTGATTTAAAGATAAAGGATCCCACCACTAACACACTAGTCACCTAGTAGTATAGATCCAGGCAATAAGGGCAAGATACTGGGCATACTTCATACACATAAAATTTAAGAAATATTTTAGACAAATGGTTTCTAAACTCTGATTTTTTTTTTTTTTTTTTAAGACTTGGAACCTTTTGTTGCAAGGAAATACAAACAGAGCCCTTCTGACCAAGGCCACCCCCTCTTTCCCACAGCAGAGCGGTCCCAGTCTGAGAACTGTTGCCAGGATCCAGGAGTTCCTCCACAGACGTATTTATCACAAGCTAAAGAATGTTCTGGAACATCCATGCCCAGGGAGTCGACTTAAATCGTTGGTTCTCAAGTGCAACCAGGGTAATAAGCAGCACTTTATGAACAGGTAGCCAACAGAGAGCAGACGGGATGTCGGTCATATTGTCTAGCAATTTACTTTTAACATATTGGGTCTACATACCCTCCAGTGGTTTGGCTGGCAATTTCCAGCAAGCCAGTCTGAGTGAAGGGCTCGAGAAGTAGTGGTAGATAAGTCCTCACTGATAAACCCCATACTTTCAGCAAACTTGGTGGCTGGAGATTTGGAAGAAAAGAAGAAGGTAAATTAGTTAAGCACTGCCTTCTAAATAAAATACATGTCCAGGAAGTGTTCTTGGTTAGCGGTCTCTCAAGTGGGTGCACACAAGGACTCTGAGAAGAATATTTGGACACAAATAGTTTAAGGACCTCAGGTTCTGGGTCTCAACATGCTACATGTCCCATCTGATCTCCTGGAGACCTCTGGGGTGTATATTATGACAGTTCTTGGTTATCTTTTCCACCCCCCTTCACGATCTCCGTTTTTGCACACCCGTCTCACCAAGCAAGATCGTACTGTTCTAACTAGGGCGCAGTGCCTGGCGCTTAGACACCAACCAAAGGGCCAGCTGGACTCCACGCGTGACAGACAGATCCTCTAGCTGGTCAGGTAGTTTTTAATTCCGTCCTTTGGCAAAAGTGAAGGACGCCTAGCTGTGGAGTTAGCGAATTCATCCTTTAAAAGTAGTTTTGTTTATAGATCACTGCACGATCTTTGGTGTACAACTTGGGAGACATTCAAGCAAGAGAGCTGCCAGAGCAGAACTTCTCTGGTGCTGGTCTTTGGCTGGGACGAATGCTCCGTGGTCTCACACAATAGTGAATTCAGGGAGAGAAATGTTGCAGCTCATGCTTCCGCCCAGCCATTACCTACCTACAGATAATGAACTAGGTTTTTCAAATCCCATTTTAAAGATGAAGGAAGTGTGAATTTAGAAGTAACTTACCTGAGGGTAAATGGATACTACATAAAACAGTTGGAATTTGAACTTGGGTCGGCTTTGATCGATTTTACTTGTTCACAGTGAGGAACAGAAGAGACAGAGGACTAGATAAAGCTTCAGTGTCAAAAAAACATACCTGACTCTCCCACTAACAGTGTGTGTGCTGTATGTTCCAGCACTTTCCGAGCCACACCAATCGCGTTTTTAATTCTCCTGAGATCTCCTACCGCTCCTACATTCATAGTCGTGCTGCGAGAAGAAAAGTGCATACAACTGATTAAGGTACTTTCACAGGTTCAAAGATGAAACAATACTGGTCTACTGGGAGCAACAGTTTTGTAGGATAAACGCCACCATCTTAACGTTACACAGGCTAGCACATGCATGAAGTTCATACAGATTCCCAAAAGCAGACAGATTAAGGAACAGACCACAAGTCCAACTACCACGTACTACAACAGCACTGCCATTCTGTTTCTCCTGATTCCTTTTTTTTTTTTTTAAGATTTTATTTATTTGCAGAGATAGAGGCAGGCAGAGAGGGAGGGGGAAGCAGGCTCCCCGCAAAGCAGAGAGCCCAGTGCAGGGCTTGATCCCAGGACCCTGAGATCATGACCTGATCCGAAGGCAGAGGCTCTAACCGACCGAGCCACCCAGGCGGCCCACTCCTGACTCAAATTAAATGCAGCTTCCAAAAGGGGTTTTAAGGCTTTGGGTCATTCGTAGCTTGGGATTCTGTATGTTCTAAGACTGCCTACTTCCATGTGATATTTCTATTATGATGATGAGGGGGAAACTCCTTGTGTCTGGACCGGCCAGGTACAATAAGCTAGGGGTTTTGACTTGACAAAGCTTACGCAGGCCTCTGTCTTGCTCTCGGGAGGTTCATCGATGTTCTTACCCGTCCATGATCATGGCATCCAGTGTGGTTTCTCCGAGCTCATCGGGACTCCCTCCAAAGCCCACGGTGCCGTCACACTGCTCACGCTCACACACGGCACAGCCCTGCTCAACCGCGTCCAGCGCAGAGCCTCCAGAGGCTAACGTCCTCCATGCTGTAATCAAACCCCAGGAGTGCCCGCTTATATACTGATTTTTCTTCTCGGTGCCAAATGCAACAAACCAGAAACGTTTTGAGAACTCATATTAAAAAAATCACATTTACACTGAGTTAAACAGAATTCTAGTTTAGTAAACGCTACAAAGGAAGGATGTAGACAAAATTATATAATGCAGTTATTTACAGTGAAGCATTTAAAGCCTGGTTACTGATAGACAGTGAGTGTTGGTGTTTTTTACTTGGTAATATTTCTAAGCAGTGTAAGGAGTGTCTTCTCTCCTTCAGTTTTATAAGTGAAGCCACTAAAAGGCAGCTAAATAGAAAATTCATTAAATCAGTCTTATAAATTTCTTCTGCATCATTAGATTATTAAAAATATATACAGCTAGTACTTTTATTGAGGTAACATCAGTCACAGCAAGTCTCAATAACCATACCCTAACAGCAGATAATGACAACGTGGGCTTTACATGGCTTTTTGGTCCACTAATGTACACAACAGCTTTTCAGGTAAGTACTGTACAATTACTATCCTCATTTTAAATAGGAGGAAGCAGACCGGAGAGGTTAAGTAACAGGTTCAAGGTCACACGACTGGTAGGTAGCAGAGCCGGGATTCAAAAGCCATTCTGGCTCCAGTGGCCATGATTTTAGCAGTATTTTTTTCTGTGAAGTCCCATACATTGATAAGGAAATGTATATACATGAGAAGGAAAAAAAAAAAAAGATCTTTGATGGTCAAGGTCTTCATTAATAAAAATAGAATTATTTGAAGGGAAGGAGATATTACTGGTCATTTTAAGTTTTACTACTGGGCCTACAGGCTTTAAAGTATATTTCAAGAAGTTCCCCTTTCACTACAGGCGACCTTTATATGTCCCCTGCCTTGGCTGCTGGACTTCCTGTTCCGTCTCCTCACCGCAGCAGTTTGCCTTGTTTTTTCACTTTATCTGAATCCTATGTGCCCCCTAGAACTGACACTTAGCTCCACCGAATTCCCGAGTCAATTCTGCCCCAATAAGTTGTATTAGCAACGGGGGAGGAGTCTGAAATTACTCTTGGGGTAGTAGGTCTTGGAATGAATGAGACAAAGCCTCAATACATGAATAAATGGCAAGATCATGGTGTGTACGGGATTGAATCAAAGCATATAAGATAGGCACGTAACTCCGACGGGACATAAGGGCAGTAAATCAAGGAAGGCTTCCTGAAAGAGGTGACAGCTAAGTGGTTCTCGATCTTGGCTGCAAATCAAAATCACTTAGGAAGCCTTAACAAACCCAAACAACACAGAGGTCCTGTTTCCAGCAGTTAAATGAAAATCTCAGAAGGTAGGGCTCAGGCACAGGTATTTAAACTAGCTTCACAGGTGATTTTAACGGCCAACCAAGACTGACACAGTTACTTCCCGGTGGCAACTACATCATGCCAGCATGTACCAACAACAAAAAGTAAATGTAAAAAGAGTATGTGCGCTTTGGAAAATTAACAGCCGTTTGCAAAGCTGCAGCTGAGTTCAGGATACTGGGGAGAGCTGAAGGGTTTGACAGGCGGAAAGGTGACAAGAGACAGGCCCCGGGAGAGAATGGTTGTCAGGTACACAGCGGAGGCGCCCCAGAGGAGGCCCTAGCAGCTGTAGGCCAGCAATAGGATGGAAAACAAGCAGGCGCGGGGCCGAACGGAGGGCGGATCGTGACGTGACGAGGACCTGGAAAGCAGCAGCGGCAGGCAGGGCCCGGCGTACACTGCGAGAGCCGCCCGGGTGCAGGAGGCGCGGGAGGGCCCGGCAGCGGAGGCTGCGGGGGCGCTGGCCCAGGCCCGCGCGCATGCCCGCCGTGGGGGGGGAGGTGTCAGCCGGCCGGTCGCCCCCCAGCCAGCCCTCGCTGCGCAGTCCCCGCCCCCGGGCGCCGCCCCGCACCTGCTTCGGTTGCATTCTTAAAAGGCCAAGTGTTGAGCACCAGGGGCAGAGGGCTGGAGCGGTGCGCGAGCCCCGCGCCGAGCAGGAGCAGCACCAGAAGCAGGGAAGGGCACCACCGCCGCGCCATGGCCGCGCGCCCGGTGGAGAAGGGGCGGGGCCGCCGGCTGCCCGCGGAGCGCGTGATCCCGGCGCCCCGCCCAGCCCGCGGCCCGGGCGACTCCCCGGGGGCGCGGCCCGGCTCCCTCTATTCTCGCGATACCTGGCCGCCTTGGGCCGCGGGAGGTGCGGGAGCTTTGGCTCAGGGTTCCAGGGCTCTTGAGGTCCTGCAGATTTCTTCTTCTTCTTCCTTTTTTTTTTTTTTTTTTTTTTGAATAGCCGAATTATTGCTTTCCCCCGTTGTGAAAGGCAGACTGAGCCTAGAATGAATTTATGCAGCCCCGGGTTGCGTTAGGACGGTTTTTGTTCGGTTTCCGCTCACTGTCCTTTAAATAAAGAGTTGAAGTAAAAGTTCCAAGTTGGAAGCGCAGCCGGGGATCCCTGCCTCAGCTCCGGCAGTTCCGGAGCGCGGGGAGGCTCGCTTGCTCCCAGCCGCGGCGCTCGCAGGCCGTGCTCTGCTTGCAAATCCCGGAGCTGAGACAGCGGAGACGCGGGCTCCGCGGGGTCCCCGAGGGCCCCGCATCCTCCCGCGGCGCCAGGGCGAGGTCGGTTCCTTCTGGAACGTCCTTCACCTGGTCCCCGACATCTTTCAGGGCTAAATACATGTTTGAATCAAGGTGGGATGGAGACGTCGCGTTAGGAAAGGACACACCGACAAATATTAAAGATCTTGAAAAAGGTTTTTAAGTAAATACGCTAAGCAATATAGTGTGGGAAACTTCCTTTGTAAACGTTTACTTACATCTTTGTAACTAATGGGGAGGTTGGGGGATGATAAAAAAGAACAGGTGGCCTGTGAATTGTTTCCAGAGCCGCCTTTCATGTAAAGACTTGATGTGGGTAACGCCTACAGCTGTATTTAATTCCTCAAAGAATTGGGTTCCATCCTGGTGGTGTTCCTTGGCTGACCCGCCCTTTCAGCTCTATGAGCCTCAATTTGCATCTCTGTATCAGGGCGACTATTTTTGACTGAGATGGAAATAAGAATATTCCGGTGTTCTAGCTTTAGGGCTGTGTGTATCTTTGCAAAGTTTTAGGAAATCCTTCTTACAAAGGCTTCAGCATGCTTTCCTTTCCCTCTGGGTACAGAGCTTCATTTTAGCCATGGGGAGAAGGCCGAAAATCTTCAGGTCAAGTTCTTTTTTTTCTTTTTAAGATTTTATTTACTTATTTGGCAGACAGAGATCACAAGTAGGCAGAGAAGCAGGCAGAGAAAGAGGAGGAAGCAGGCTCCCTGCTGAGCAGAGAGCCCAATGTGGGGCTCCATCCCAGGACCCTGAGATCATGACCCCAGCTGAAGGCAGAGGCTTTAACCCACTGAGCCACCGGGGCGCCCCTTCCTGTCAAGTTCTGATGATCAGTTTTCAATGCGGCCTCCTTCTGACCATAGAGCTACACTAAAAATAATCCTTTTGAATATCCCAATGGGCCTCAGCTGAGACAAACAGTAAATGCTCCTGATCGTATTGAACAACCCTTACATATAAGGGGCATCCTCAAAACATGTGCAACAAATATGACCCTCCCAAGATCCAGAGCCACTCTCAAAGATAATCAAAAGAGAGAAAGACGAATTTTCCGAGAGCTGGCAACCACCAGTAGGGCACACTGAGAGCAACCTGCTTTTTTGCATGGCCATATTTTGGGCCCAAGCCTGACAGGTGCCAAGCCAAGTTCTCAAGACACAAGATGAGACAAACAGGAAGGCAGCAGCTGTACCCGGGAGAGAAAGGATTGACAGCCAGTGGGTACCTAAAAGCAAATCCTTGTGGCACAAATTCAAAGGTCTAATTCTTCAATTCTTTTTTGCCTGCCAATCAGGAGCCTCCCAGCGTGTCCAGAGGCAGTCTGGAGCTCTGTCTTAAAGATATTGTCATACCCTGGGTATTTGGATTCCTAACGGATTGATTTTTTTGTTGACTAACATTTGGAGAATAGTTTTGAGTTTAGTCTCGGAAGTACCCTCATGTTACTCTTAAGTTTTCATATAACTCGATCCTTATGCTTTGTTTTGAGGTAAATCTAAGTGAAAGGAGATATCAACGAATTAATTAGGTAGCAGACCTTTAAAAAAATAATGGTCCAGGGTTTTCCTAGCGTCCTCTCCAATTTTTCATTCTTTTAAACATACCAGCAGAAATATGTAGCTTTACTGATAGAAGAATTAGTTATTTGTTATTTTTATTTAAGTTTAGACCCCCTTACATAATTTTCTTTGGTAAGATGTTTATGTTGCTAAATAGAACTTAAAACTGTCAGTAGGATAGAATAGACTCTCAGGGAGATTCTAAAGACATAGATTTTTAAAACGTGGCCAACAGCCCATCAGCCTTGGTGTACTCATTTAATCTTCCTGAGGCTCCCTTTATCTGAAACCCCGAGAAAATTAGAGTGTTCTACTTTGTCTTATAAAGGTTTGCAAATGAGGGTGGGGATGTGAGAGAAAGGCAGAGTACTTTGCAGATTGAATAAAATTCTTTTCTTTAATTGGCTCTTACCCAGCATCCATTCAGTGATGTCAGGGAGGAGGCGGTCCAGAAATGTACAAAGCAATGAAAAGAAGGCAATCTGTGATTCAGAAATTTCTACAGGAATTATAAAGAGTTGGCCAGATACCTATAATGCATTTTAAAGGAAGTACTTAGCATTTCCTTGACTGTCTTAAATGGTAATTAAAAGTCAGGTTTTCCTTCCACTTGGAGCTGTCTAAAATTTGGTTTAAGTGTTTATAAAAATGGTCCATTGCTGGGTTGTGAGATTTCCGAATGTCTTGAAAACATCATCGTCCAGTCTTACCAAGGAGACAGCCTCAAATGGAACGTTAAGCGATGTTACAAATGGAGTCTTCCTGTGTGGGGTGTGCAGGTGGGTACAAGAGGCTGCAGGCTCCCCTCCATTTCCTCTAAACTTCATGGCTTTCAATTTATCAGTCTCAGAGGGATGAAGAGTTGAGTCTCTCCTGATAGCATTTGAAGCTGTGGTTCCACAGAGGATTTAACGCCATAGTTGCGGGGAGTCTAGGTATTTCAAATCTGAGGCTTAAAAAACTAAGCCATCCCCTCCGGCTTTTGCACTGATGCTGTGAAATCCATTTGAGAAACATGCCGTGTTTTGCTACTTGTTCAAAGCTGTAAGCGTGACTTGGCATTGAAATAATAATTTCTTTTTCAGAAACTCCCCACTGGACCTGGGTTATCTAAATACAAGTTATTTATTTGATTGGCATTTGCTCTTGTCAGTTTCGCAAACTGTAAGTAATGAGGGCGGCTAATGTTAGAGCATTCGCGGTACTGTGTTTCTAAGTTGAATCCATTTTTGCATTAATCTGGGAACACTTGAGCATTACTCCCTGATTGTATGTTCTGGATGAAATTAGAGTATCTTTCATTGTACAGATTAAAGTGTTATTATTCTATAAATGAGGAAAGAAAGTATTCTTCCTTCCTGAAATATTTTTTTTCCGGTTTATGCCCCCTGAAACCGTTTGTCAAATCCATGGCAGATTCAAGTCCCAAACTTGTTTTTGACTTTTTAACCTTAAACCTTAGTGACTTACAGGCTAAGACTGTATGATGGAATATTGGCCTGTTCAGTGACCTTGTCTCAAAATTATTTATATACAATGTATTTTCAATTTGAAATACTAATCCTGAGCCAGTGCTACAGTAAAGTCATCGTAACAAGGATATAGTTGATCATTTAACATGGTATAATCTGCTTTTTTATGGCAATTGTTTATAATGTTGTGATGTCTTCACGAACATGATCCATTATAATAATAAAGGCCTAGGGCAACAGAAAAAATCATTGGTGTCTTCCGACCACTTTAAACATTGCTTTGACATTGTTAACTAGTGTCACAGATTATTTTAATGAAGAAATTTAACAAAAAAAGCAAAATTCTAAACAACGATGACTTGCAGAGAGCACTCACTGTTTAAAATAAATCTTACGCTGATCATAACTTAAATGGAAAAAAACTCCGGTGCACAGATGTACCCTGTGTATACCCATCCAACCAGTCTGTTACTTCCCAGTGGTTCATATAAAGAATTGTAAAAAAAGATGATCTTATATGTGACCTCGTATTTATTTTTAATTGTTTTAGAAGTATATATTTTCCACAGTCTTTACAGATGACTTGCCTTTTAACAGGTAGGATATATCCATTTGGTGAAAAATCTGGACATTCTATACATTGTTGTGTAACCTGCTTTTTTTATTTAAGGTATCTTTAACCTTTTCGCATGTCACTAATATTCTTTATACCATTTTAAACCTTTATATTGTGAAATATAATATAAATCTAGAACAGTGCATAACAGATAAATATACAGCTCAAAGAATTTTGCATAAAATGAACACCCATGTAATCACCAGTCATATCAACAAATATACTACTTTGAGCATCCCAGGAAACCCCTAACTGCTTGTACAGCATCACTTTTAATGGAGGTATATAAAATTCATTTATGACCGAACCAAAATTTATTGTTTTCTGCTGCCTTTTAAATAGTAGGTCTTTATATATAAAAATTTTTTTCAGAATTAATCTGTCCAGCCTTACACTGAGTTTATACTATAGACTGTAGCAATTAAAATAGTGTCACGTTGGATCATGGGTGAGGGTGAGGAGTGGGAGTCTGGGACTCCTGCATGGCTCAGGTGGGCGAGCCATTATGTCCGTCTGTTACTAATAGTTGGGTTTCCTAGAATTAGGGCAGATTGAGAGATCTGGCCCGTCTCTGTATTCAGGGCAAATTCAAGGAGTCAGGTGGTTTGAGGGCGTGCTGTCACAGGAGGCCTCACTCCGAGGAAGGGGCTTCGGGCCCTCCCACCATCTTTACCATATACTCCTGGGCACAGGTAAAATAACTGTGAACTCACTTGCCCATCCCTGCATCTCTAGCCCTGATGGCACTTGCTGGTGTAGGTGCCCCATTTCCTGGAGGGAAAGTAAAGGCAATACTTGGATCAGGCATCTTTGAAGTCTGCAATTCATAGGTTGAGGGTTGTGATCACTGTGATTCTGAAACTTCATAGCAGCTGTAAGTGCTTGCAGTATTGAAGAAGAGAAAACTTGGTAGTTTTAGAAAAAAGACATTTCCTTCTTTTTCTTCTTCTTGCGCCAAACAGTAAGTGTAAAAACTGCAGGCATTGGTTCAGTAGCTCCAAAATGTCATAACTTTTTGGTTGCCTTGTGGTCACAAGACAGCTACTGTTGCTCCAGACACATCCTCCTTCAACCCAGGGGGTGGGAGGAAGGGCTGCTGTCCTCCCCAGCCCACCCTTTTTAGCAGGAGGACAGAAGCATTCCCAGATCCTGCCCCCAGAAGGCTGCTTCCTTCTCATTGGCCAGAATGAGGTCACTTGGCCTTTTCTAGTGAGACTCAACAACACTTTCTTTTTTTTCCCTCTTTCCTTTTTTGTTTTGAAGTCCAGATGTCACTTCTGGGTCAGCGTAGTACATAGTAGGAGTAATACAGAGAGAGAGAGAGAGGTCTGCTACTGAGGCAGCCTGGAGAATTCAGGACCTTTGTAAATTTCTAGAAACTTTTTGAAGGACTTTGGACTTCAGCCGAGTGTAAATATGGAGTTTGAGCCAATCTTATTTAGATCTCAAGGATCAAAGCACCTCATTCAACCTCAGAATTAAGACTGTGGTGCTCAGTGGGAGATTGAGAGGAAAAGGGCAGTTCTCCCTCTGGGATAAAAAGATGGTTATTTTTGAGAATAAGAGATTAAAGGAAAATGGGGGGCTTACCGCCTGATAATCTTGATCTTTTCTAGGAGTTGTAGAAATCACCTGCCAAGATTCTAGCAGGTTTGAAATGGAATTGGTGATGAGAAATTGGTGAGGGATTTTAGAGGAGTCATTATGGGAAGTCTCATATAGACAGCAGTAATTGAACAACCAAGATCGGGGGGCGTGAATGGAGATCTGTTTTTAAATCAAAGAGTCTAGTATCGGGGATTCCTAATGATTGCAATCTTGCCTTCCTCCCATATCATTTTAAGGCACCTAAATTATAATGTGGAAAGTGAGAATTATCCCTCTTTAGAGAGGGAGTCTACTTGGTTTGATAGGGAATTTACTGCCCTTGCTGATAATGACAAAGTCCAGACTGAGCCCTGAGCTCTGGGGGAGAAACAGAGAGAGAGAGATTTTATGTGTGTGTGTGTGTGTGTGTGTGTGTGCGTGCGTGTGTGTTTGTGAGTGATGGAGAGTTCACAGTTGGTAAGTGGAAGGGTTTGAAAGACTGGAAAGGCTAGTGATGGGCAGAGTGCCCCTTTTAGTGGAAGTCAAGGACTAGAGAGTTGGAAAATAAGGAGGTTGTAATAAATTACAACAGCGCTTTTCACAGACTGCTGACTACAGCATTCTGGGCTTTAAAGGCAGATTTGCTCCTCTAACTGGAGAGGGGAAGCTTACAGCCTGGGGCATCTTTAGCCTGAGGATCCCCAGCAGGCCTTGCCTTCCTTTTTCTCTCCTGTCTTCCTTACTTCTTCCTCCCTCCCTCCTTCCCTGCTCCCTCCTTCTCTCCCTCCCTGTGTCCCTGTCTCCCTCTCTCCTTGTCTCCCTCCCTGTCTCCCTCTCCTTGTCTCCCTCCCTTCTTCCTTCCCTGCCCTCTTCTCCCTACCCCCTTTCTATCCCCTTCTCCTTCCTCACTTTCTTCTTTTCAAAAATATTTATTGGTTGCTTTTTATGTGTCAAGAATGTTTTTATGTGTTTTGGATCCTGGATTGATCCCAACAAACAAATCCCTCTTCTGGTGGGACTTCCCTAAAGTCCTGACCCCATAGACCGGATGCTGAAGGGCAGCGGAAGCCCCCAGAGGAAAACAAGCAGCAGCTTGGGTCTGTCCTAATGGGATGCTGATGGTGAAGGTGACTGGTGAGATTGTAGGTTTTGAAGGAAGAGATGTGCGGACTGGCTAAGGCTTTCCTGTGCGGTGTAAGAGGAGGAAAGGACATGGTTCCTTACCAAGCTGTTTTGGGTGATGTGGCCAGACATAACTCAGGATGAGAAATGGGATAAGGAATATGTTTTTGACTTTGGATACTGAGTGACCTTGGCCTTGAGTTCATGACTGGACGGCTCTGACACTTTCTGATTCTAATGAGGGCGGCATCTGTCTTGCTCTGGGTGGTCTCAGGAGGACACTCCCCACGCTGAGGATCCCTCCTGTTGGGGGCAGGAGGGGGCGGTGGTCTGTGCACGTAGAAGCCTTCTTTGTTGCTGATCCGTTTTGGGAGACTAAATGGCGGGGAGGGGAGGGCGGCTCACCTGTTGTCCTTTATCCCACGGAGCCAGAAAGGCATGCAGGGGCTCCGTTCTCTGCTCCTGCGTGTTCCTGCCAGGCTGGCTAAGTTGGCCAATTCTAGGTTTCATTCCAGGAAGCCCACTGAACTCTCAAAATAAGGGACAGCCTCTGCCTTAGCCTTTCTTAGTTCTGAAAGTATCCGCAGGCCTCTGCCCCTCCTGGGTTCTACAGTCAGTTGACTCACGAGTCTGGCGAGGGACGGGAGTGCTGTTGATGGGGTCCCCCAGGGAACCAAACAGCGGGGATACACCCCCGTCCTGAGTCTCCGAGCAGTTCACACACAGGTCCTCCCAGGAGGGCCCCGTGCTGCTGGGGAAGGAACTGAAGTTTACAGAGGTTAAATAAGTGAAAGCAGCAGCGAGATAATCTATCCAGGTCTCCTTTCTACTAAACAAGTGTTTGATTTTCTTGTGTCCACGATGACTTTGGATATATATTCAGGAGATGGTTTCTTCGTGTCGCTGGGGCGGTGCATACATCCATCAAAGTTTAGGCAGCAGCACAGAGAACCCCGGTCAAATTGTGAAAATAGAAAACTTACCTCTCCGTGTTTTTATTAGTTCAAGCCTCGCACATCATTCATTCGTCCCTCACTTGAAGTCTGTCAGATTTCTCATTCATGTCTGAAATGCACTCAAAAACACATTTTCCTTGAGACTTGCCCTTTCTGCAGGTTTTAGTTTCTTTGCTTTCCGGGGCTGAATTTTGCTGTTAATTTTGTTATGTTTGTCATCCGGTGATATTTGTGACTCAACTAGGGAATGAATAATAAAATCCCCAAACTGTTGAAGAATTTCTACAGCAGCTGCTTTCGACCAAGTACCTTTTAATTCTTCCATCTTGGCAGGACGCGCTATCTATCAATTATCGCGAAATTTTAAAAGTCTCCAGCTTCACAATGAAAACTATGTTATGCTTATTTTTATGTGAAGGGAAATCTAACATGGGGAGTACCCAGGAGAGTCATTATGGGCAGATATGAATGGCGCTGGAATGGTTCCATGTGGCAGTAAACTCTTATCTCCAGCCAAGACCCATCAGCGCAAATAGAAGGAATGTGAATTCGCAGTTGAGCCTGTGCATTTACTATTAAGAGCAACTGTGCAATCTAGTTTTCAAGACCCATGCTACCCAAACACATTTTTCTGCATTACATAATGTTATCATTTAAATATTGTCATTCAAATGTGAAGACCAGCTGTGCATTTCAGGGCACAGCTGTCGGGTTGAGGTGCAGATAAGCCATCTGGCACTTGGCTCTGGGTGGTTAAATTCCAGCCGGGGATTTAACTTCATATCCAGCTGTGATAAAGTAAATTGAAGGCTGCATATTATTCTTCAGAAATCGCTCCTTTGGGATATTCCGCAGAAATAAATTTTAGCCAGAGCTGTCATTGATTGGTTCTACATTTTCAATTATCGCAGTGGCCAAAATAAAGCCAAGCCAAAAAAATTGTTCTGTCATCTCTTTTCTTTGTGTGAAATAAAACAAAATAGTTAAGGAGAATGAAGCTTTTCTGTCTTCCTCAAATGATTTGCGTGAAGGGACAAATCTGCAGGACAACGGCCTGACTTTCTTCATCTCTGAACGGTGAGAGGAAAAGCCAGGTGATCTGGAAAGGCTGAGTTAGACAGCAGAGGTGGTGATTGGCCTCATTGCCAGAACCCTTCTGTCCGTAGCCATGTGTGAGATAGGAGAAAATGATGTGGTTTTTCACCATAAGCATTGCTGTGTGCAGACACACCCCGTTCTCAGCCCCAACTGTTTGCAAGGGGGAGATTTTCAAAGCTGCCTTGACCTTTTGCTCCTCTGGTTTATTATTGAGTCCTGAGAAAGCAAAGGACCCTGGGAAAATTAGACTGCTCCAGGACTCCACACATTTCTGTGTGTAACTACATTTATCATGGAATTAATCTCTATCACTTTTTAACATCCTCAAAGGAACAGACTTTTCCTGTGACTATTGAAATATTTTACTTAATCAAAGCCCTATAGATAATTTTATCCAAAGCAGGTAACCCTAGTATACATTAATTACTGAGCAGGATCAGGGGAGGGTATATATTCATGTATGTTAGCTATTAACTTATTTAGCTGACATCAAGATAAAATGGCTTCCTCTCGCTTTCCAGCTAATTTACTCAGTTCTATATTGTGGCTTCTAGTTGGGAAAACTAACCTTTCCTCTCTAGATGGAACTTTCTTCTGGAAGCCATAGTTGCTAATTTAAAGATGGAAAAAAGTGAATGTGGGTGTGTGTAGAGCAATCATTCAGTAAAGACCTTTTGCTTTATTTTCTTCTCAAAATGTGTTTGGAGAAAATCTTGTGTGGGATCACATGAGTAACCGGAACATAGGGAGAAGCGCAGTAATGCAAGGGTGAGATGCGCATACACCGGTCAGGGTTCTCCAGGCAAACAGAACCGTACAGATACAGATAGAGATTTATTAATCTCCAGATACATGGAGATTTATTATAGGAACTGGCTCACCTGGTTATGGAGGCTGGAGATCCCACAGTATGCCATCAGCAGACTGGAAACCAGGAAAGCCAGTGGTGTAATTCAGCACGAGTCTGAAGGCCAGAGAACCCGGGGAGCCAGTGGTCTGCGGATTCCCATCCGAGCTCAAAGGCCTGAGAACCAGAAGCTCCCAGGTAGAAGACCAAGAGGGGACAGATTCCCCAACTCAGGAAGAGAGTGGGAATTGGCCCTTTCTCCTCCTCATTGCTCTTTTTTGCCCTCCGTGGATTTGATGATCCTGCCTGTGTGATCTCTTTGTCTACCGAATCCAGTGCTCATTTCTTCCAGAAGCAAACTCACGCACACCCCGGGAAGCATTGTTTTACCAGAACCGGGCATCCCTTAGGCTCGTCAAGTTGACACATAAATCCACCAGCACAGAGTACGCAGGTCTGCTGGTGTATTTTCATTTGATTCTTTTTTCTTTAAGGTATTTATTTATTTACTTATTTGGGGGAGGGGGTGATGTGTGGAGGAGGGGCAGAGGGGGAGGGAGAAAGAATCCCCAGCAGACTTCCCACTGTAGGCGGAGCCCAAGGCCTAGGGGCTCCTTGGAGATCAGGACCTGAGCCCAAATCAAGAGTCTGACATTTAACCGACTGAGCCACCCAGGCGCCCACCCCCCTTTCTGATTCTCAATACAGATTTTAATAATACGGATTTGGGTTCAAGACTTGTTTCCAAGTATCTACAGGGTCTCAGATAAACCAGTGAAAATACATTGTTATGATTCATTTATAATCCCCTTTTGTGTGTGTGTGTTGGGGAAAGAATTTAAACAGAAATGCATTTTAAACTCGCTGTCTGGATTTTGTATTCATTAGTAATTTTTCAAAATATGGATTTTAAAACCCTCCTAAATACTTTGAATATAAAATCCAGAGCTCTGTCCCATCAATTCTACAGGTACCCTACTCCATACCCTGGACTCAGTGGGGCTGGTGGAGCTTTCACAACTCTGTGGGGCATGGAAGGGCTGGCCTCGAGTGCTTAGAAACCGCGAGACGAGCATGAGTAGCATCAAGGAGAAAAAAAAAGGAAGTTTCCAAAAATCCCAAGGTGACAAAGATTTGAAACACATACTACACCTCTTATTTTATTTTCAAATTTAAACTGTAGACAGCTGTTAAATTTTAGACTAGCTCTTTCTGTTCTTTTCATTTTGAATACTTTAAAAATAATTACATGCTTTGGTACCTCACGGTGTAGACAAATGAGAACTGAAAATTATGGCTACTTGGTGTCAGAGGTTTCATTATGTGACTTAGTTTCACCAGAGTCACCCTGCTGCCTGCAGGCTGTTTGGTGATGGTAAATAGCTCTTTTTCTTTACAATGAAACGGTGACAGAGTGAGGGAGAAAAGTATAAGGAAAACGAATATTTAGTGACTTTGACCATTCACTTTGTGTTATTATTTCTTTGGAAAATGGGAAAGAGGGGAGAGTTTCTTGAGTGAGTGAATTTTAAAAGTACTTGAATGTACATGTTTATATAATCCCTGTGTTATGTTATGAAACGATCTGGGAAAAAATGAGCAGTGGTGGAAATTATCCAAGGAGACTTGATGTTTGTAGGAAGGGACTTGTGGGGTCAGACCTTCGCCAGCAGAAGGAATATGTGGCTGTTGTTTCATTTGTCCTGACTTGGGCATAAGCTTTGTTTCCAATTAGGGAATGTAGGAGCAGCTGTGGTATTGAGGGTGCCTAAGCGTGTCAGTGTGTTGTGTTATGTGCACGACAATGACCGTGAGGGTGAATAGCTACCACTTACTGTGTACTCACCGCAGCCCAGCACTGTTCTGAGTATTTCATGTGTTAATTTACGAATCCTCTCCACACAGTGTAGATGAGGCAGTGAGACCCAGAGAGGTGAGGGGGCTTGCCCAAATTCTCATAAGTAATAAATGGTACAGTCAAATCAAATCCATAATGTCTGATCCTGGAAACGACATCCTTCTATACTAAATTATATTGCCTCCAAACTATTATTTGATGTGATTCTATAACGTATTATAGAATATGTCCTAATTGGGGTCTCATAAAAAACCGGGACTCAAAATGGACATAACACATGTGGGGGGCCCCCTCTTCTTCTTAAACAACCAGCCAAAGAGGTGAAGTTATTTTTCTTTCAGTCAAAACTTTTCATATTTTGCAAAGAACTTGAGGAGAGCGATTTGGAAGATCATTAAGTAAAAGACAACAGAATCATTTAGCTACTAAATCACTAATTACTAAAATGGGTACTGGAGTAGAGAGAACAGAATTGGCTTGATTAGGAAGGTTACCTAAATTATAGGCAAACACATTTTAAGAAGTTCTGAAAAATGAAGGACCAAAGTTTCCACAAACTTACATACTCTGAAGATTGCACAGGAGCAAAATGGATTTTGCTCACAGAAGGGGCACATTGGGTTGACACATAAATCTTTCCAGGATTGTGTGAAATAGATCAGAGCCATAGAGACTCACTTGGTACTGCTTATCACAGCTCACGCACCTATTAAATGTTACCTGGATCGCTAAAGTTCCTTCTGCCTCTGTGATTGTTTTGAACTTGACCAACACTCCAGGCCATGTCCCCCTTACCCTTTAAATTGATGCAACTTGTTTATAAGGGCTGCAGTATACTATAAGCATATATAGTAAAGAGGACTACATAATCATTGGGAAAATGCAAGAACAGTATCATTAGCGTCCTTTAAGTGATGGATGGTGGTGTTTTATGGTGCATTTTCAATTCTGTATGCAGTATTGCAGGTGAACTTGTTCCCAAAACCCAAGTTCAGCTGCTCTGTTGCTCCAGAGACCAGGTTTTTTTTTTTTTTTTTTTTTTTTTTTTTTTTTTAAGAGAGAGATCACAAGTAAGCAGAGAGGCAGGCAGAGAGAGAGGGGGAAGCAGGCTCCCTGCTGAGCAGGGGGAGTGAGAGAGAAAAGCAGACTCCCCACTGAGAGGAGATCCTGATTAGGGGCTGGACCCCAGGACCTTGAGATCATGACCGAGCGGAAGGCAGAGGCTCAACCCACTGAGCCACCCACGTGCCCCAAGAGACCAGTTTTGATTAGAAAACAGTATGAGCTTTATTCTCCCAGGGCGATGGTGGACTCTTGTCTGGAGGTCAACCTAAAGGTTTCTGCCTGGCCCAAGGATTTTTAAAGGGATGTAGGGAAGTTAATTAGTAAAGGGAGTACTTTACTGTAACTTTCCTTGATTACGTGCAGACTCCATGGTGCCAGCGACAGATGTCATCCCAGGGCTCAGAGGTGCGCGGGGGTCTGGTACTTAGTGCCTGTTTTGTACCACAAGGTCTGGTTTCTGTTTCATGACGTGCAGAAGTGCTCTTTCCTCTCTAGAAGAGAAGGCATGATCTATGCATACGCAAAACAAAGCTAGTTTATCAATCACATGCGCTAAAGCTGCTTGCTAAAGTCTAAAGACTGTAGGATTGGCTGGAGGGGTCAAGGCAGCCTCAAGCTCCCTTAAATCTTACCAAACATGAGTTGGTTACTCATGGGTTAACCTATTCATGGATTAGAAGCCTCTAGCCAAGTACTAGTTTAGGTTAAGAAAAAAACCCACATATTTTTTCCTAGGAAAAATTGTAATCACCAAGATTACAATGTAGCAAAAGACATAATCCTCTCTGAAGGAAATATTTTAAGCTAAAATTTTAATGTGAAATGTATACAATCACTTTATTACTAGTTGTTTGGAAAGAGGAATGAGAGAAAATTTTCTTTGGGGCCCAAACTAAATTATCTGAAACAGTTACTTGACATTTATACAAGTGATAAATTTTATAAAGTACTCCTCGATCTTAGAAGTGCTGATGTACGTCTTTCAAACCCCATAATCATCATATTGCTATTATCTGAACTTTCCACATTTTCTAGACCCCTCTTAGTTATGAAAGTTACCCTCTTGGTAAAATAGGACTCTGAGGAGCATAAAGGATCACTTCATTTTTGCTTATTTTTTGAAAATACAAAGATACAACTTTGCAACACTGAGTCCAAATTGTTTGAATACATGCTCTATTAGGTCATAATCTCTCATATATATACTTTGCTTGATCTCATATATTAAACTTTTTTTAAAAGTTATCATTACTTCAATAATTCATTCTAGGTCAATAAAATTTCATTCCATCTTCCATAGTTCTTCATCCTTTTTAATAGGTTTGATGAAATTTCAAGGTCAGTTATTTTTTAAGGATAAGTTGAAAAAAAAAGAAAAAAGAAAAAATCTGGTCATGATGAAGTCTAGAGGATTAGGTTATTTAAACAGGAAACATTTCTTGACAATGAAGTTATTTAATAACCAAAAAATTATTTGGTTATTAATTATTTGGTTAAAATTATTTATTATTTGGTTATTTATAACCAAAAAACCAAAGATATTAGAATATAAGTTACCCTCTTTGGTTTTTTGGTTATAAACATTCTCATTTATCTGACATGAAGTAAATGGAATTAATTTTAAGGCTTGGGAATAGAATGATGACCTTAAAAACTCATTCCATGAACATAGGTATGACATATATGTTATTGGGCATGAAGTGATTAAGTAGGACTTTCCGGAGCCACTGTTCCCAGAGTAGAAGAGATTATTTAATAGTGACAAATAGGAAGTGTCGTGACACATTTGAGTGTGTCTAGTGGAAGACTTGCAGGTGACTCTTCGCATCAGAATGATTTTGAGAGCCCAAGCCTCCCACCGTACTCCCCAGGCATGTCCTTTGAGAAGCTACAGACATCCAGGAGTCTGGTTGGAAACACAGAGCTGACGCCCTCTCCAGTCATGCTCAGAGCCTAGTGAGAACTGAGCGCAAACCTTTCCTATGTATTAGTAGATACAGACTCATGCTTAGAAAATACCCCTGAGCACGTGCAAGCAAAGATTACTGTTTATTAATAAGAGAAGTCAAAAGTTAAAGACTTACTCTTGACGTCTTGGTGCACCGGAAGCAGAGAAGAGGGGTTAAGACTTTACACCCTGGACTCAGTCCACTGCCTGTACCCACTGCAGAAACTTCCCAGTGTGTTATGTCGAACTGTGCATTGCTGACTGTAGAAGGTTTTCATTTCCGGGTGTGAACTCTACCTTCTTCGGTGCATTTGTTCATCATCGTCATCTCATCAGAGGAGCTGTTGGGCAGGGTGCCCCGTTCTGTCAAAATAGCTGAAATGTCTTCTGAGTAGTCTGGGTTTCCATTCTAATTAAGTAATGCTGGTGAATACAAATTAGGGAATTGGAATGTCACTCCTGGGCCTAAGTATGATTGTGTAGATACTGGATTGGGTTGCTCAGATATGCCTATGACGAGATACCTTCAGAAAAATCTTTACATGAAGGCCAACTCCCTGGCACTTGCTTTATGTTTTCTTCTAATGAGAATTTGGCTAATTCTGCATCATGACCAGTATTATCATTTTCAATTTATTTTTATTGAAATATGTAAATTATGTCTGTATCTGTAGTTATATACTTCTATAGATAATTCTTTTTAAAGATTTTGTTTATTTATTTGAGAGAGACTGAGAGAGAGAGAGTGAGCGAGCAGGGGGAGGGACAGAGGGAGAAGCAGACTCCCTGCTGAGCAGGGAGTCAAATGAGGGGCTCCATCCCAGGACCCTGAGATCATGACCTGAGCCGAGGGCAGAGGCTTAAGCAACTGAGCCACCCAGGTGCCCTCTATAGAATATTTTCAAGTATATCACATGCACACACACACAAACACACACACACACACACACATTTGGTATATAACTTGGTGAATTTTTACATATAAAAATGTGTATATTACCACCACCTAGATCAAGGTATAGAACATTTCTGATACCTGAGCTTACTCAATTTCTACCTTCTTCCCAAAAGAAGCCCTATTGTGACCTCTATCACTGTAGAATAGTTTGCTTGGGACCACCTGGGTGGCTCAGTTGGTTGATCTTCTGCCTTTGGCTCAGGTCAAGATCCCAGGGTCCTGGGATTGAGCTCCACATGGGCTACATGCTCAGCGGGGAGCCTGCTTATCCCTCATCCCCCACCCCACCCCACCCTGCCCCATGCTCCCATACTCTCCCTCTGTCTCTTGCTATCTCACTTTTGCTCTCAAATAACCAAATAAAATCTTAAAAAAAAAAAAAAAAAAGGAATAGTTTGCCTGTCCTTGAACTTCATACGAATGAGCTTATGCAGTTTGTATGCTGTTGTGCCTGGCTTCTGTTTTTCAGTCGCATGCCTGGGAGATTCATCTACATCATTGCAAGGAGCCATAGTTCCTTCTTTTTCATTGGTGTGAAACATACTGTTGTACAGTTTATCCATTGTAGTATCAGTTGCATTGTTTCCAGTTTGGGGCTCGTTGCTACTAATAACATGGTTCCCTGGTTGACTTTAGCACTCATTTCTGTAGTGTGTATGTGCATGACTCAGTGCTCTTAGGCAAGATGTGCCAAATAAGGGACCTGTCCGTTTTGCAGATCTCTGCACATCTCTCCAAAGGGAGGTTAACTACCAATTGAAAAACATCTGCTTAAAGCCTTTTGTTTAAAAAGTGTTTCTTTGCTCATTTGATAGGTTACTCTGTCTTTCCAGTAAAACCTGTGTCTTGCCAAGAAAGTTGTAGAGATACCCCATGAGTTGGACTCCAGTAAGATTTAAGTATAAGGGTGTAACAGGATTATGCCAGAGGCAGAGGTGTAAAAAAATTATTTTACCATAAGCCCACTTGGTCAACTCAAATTCTCTGCTGCAGAAAATGTCATACAAACAGTTCAGAATATTTCCGTCATGCCTGTAGCAATTTCAACCCTTCCCCTACAAAGAAACAAACAAAATACCCCAAAACCAAAATTCAAACAAAACCCAACAAGCATGCAACACTTGTCATTTAGCTCTCTAACAGATTATCCCCTGATCTCTAAGAGCACAATACCAGCTCTGTTCTGGGGCTTACCCTCAGGTAGAGGAAAGAAAGGCAGTATGAATTATGTCTACATATGCCTAGGAATTGCGTTTGTTGAAGCATAATGAGTTGGAAACATGTTTGTTTGGTCTTGGGCTCAAAATTAATCTAGCTCAAAGTTTGGAAAACCTTAAAACCCAATTCACTAAGTGGCATCACCTTCCCCCATTTACTCAGACTGAAACCTGGGATTTGGCCTTGATTTTCTGTCCTCCAACAGATGTCCAACCCATCAGCATGTCCTAATGACTCTTAATGAAACATTCCAAGTGGAACCACTTCCCCCATTTCTCTGTGCCCTTTGCTTTCATACCGTCCTCCCCTCTCTCACACCTTGGCCATAGCAGCTCATTGGTGGCATTTCTGCTTCCATACAGGGTTTGCTGCTTTGGACCTATTTCTGCAGTTTACTCTCATGCTGAAGATGGATTTATCTTTTGTAATTATAAATTAGATAATGACATTCTGCTATTAAAGAATACAAACAAAAAAGCTACCTGGGGCTTCTCATGAAATCTAGATCCAATTCCTTTTTGGTAAAGAAACTTCTAGAATCTCAATCTTGACTGCACATCAAGAATCACCTGGAAAATTTAAGAATATTAATTCATCTGGGCAAATGGCATTTTACAGCTTCCCAAGGAGGTTCTAATGTTCACCTGAGATCAAAAACTACTTCTCTCGGATCCCTTCTTTTACTACTCCTTCTTCCCTCTCTCTCCCCACTTCAATCGCAATTGAGTTCTTGCTGATTTTTGAACATACTAAGCTCATTGCTGCTCCCAGTTGTGGATCATTCTTTCCCACATTTTTTGGATAATCTGTTCTTAAACACATTTAGATCTCTGCTCAACTGTTAACTGTACAGATACATTTTCCTTGACCAACCTACTTGGCCACTTTCTGTTTCTTTAGCCTCTATGTTTTTAGCATTTATGTGAAATTATGTTACTTTCTTTCCTCTTTTTGTATTGCTCTTCCTGGCAAGAATGTGAGCTTCATGAAGACGGACACTTTGTCTTACTCACTAAAATGTCTTTCACTTGGCATCTTCTAGTATGACTGACACTACTTCTCCAGTTAGTTGTTTTTTGTTTGTTTGTTTTTTGAGTGAATGAAAGGACTAATCAAGACTTAGGCATCAAGAATTCTTAAGACTAGGGAATTGTAACTTATAGAACTCTTTGTTGGAAAGGCTTTTGTTGTTCTATTACAGCCTTAAACTTTCCTTCTGGAAATAGAGACTTTTGCTTTTATTTGCTTAACTATGTTGCAGTGTTTTTATGTTCCACTTCCTTCATGAGATGCAGACCATCTGGTTGGACTTCCAAGTGAGTTGACTGGCTCCAGGGCTAGAATTCTTTTCTTTATTCCTGTCTCCTGGGAAAACAGTAGCCACCATTCTCTTAGGAGAAAAGCATCAGTGGTAATCGCTACCCTGTATGCTGAAGGCGCCCCCCCCCCCCCGCCATTCGTGTGTCCCTTTTCCACCTTCTTTCCAGATCCAGTGATGCATCTGCATATAGAGGATGTCAACAGACATAGTCTTTCACTTTCGTCTGTCTTAGGTGTGGGTCCCGGTCACTCACACACAGGTCCAAGATGACTACATTCCAGCTCCGAGGCAAATGCTGCAAATCTTTCTCCTGAGTTAGAACTTAAATGAGAGCACTCAGGGGTCATGTAGCTCATTGGGAGGAGAGCTGGAGTTTGAACTTGTTATTTGGTCACACTCTACATTGTGCGCTACTTTTCTAAGGCTAAGAAAAATTATACTGAGAGAGTAGAAAGCTGAGAGTAACCTGGAGAAGTCCTACACCTAAGATGTGGAAAAAATAAAAGGTAGAGTGAGAGCTATCCTGCATTGAGTTGGTGACCAGAAACCAATGCTCTCAATGTACTGTTTTAAGTACAACGAGATTTAGTAGAGTGAATTAAGTGCTACTGGGAATGTAGATTTAATAATTATGATAATACAAAAATGGGAATAATAATGAAAACAGTTGAAAGTAGTAAGATAAATTGAAGATATTCTAAGTGTACATGGGCAACTTCCTTTTTTGATGAAAATGATTCTGAGCCACAAAATGTGAATTTTGCTGCATATGAGCAAGTCAGAAAACAAGAAAATGATTGAGACAGGAGGAAAATAGAAAAAAACAAAACCAAAAAGCCTTTGGCTGTATACCATACAGAGCAATGCAACATTACATGAGTTCATTAATACAGAGTTCTTAAAATGGTTTCTGCATGTAGAGAGGTCAATAAGCGCTATCTAGGAGAAACCAGAGATTAGGACATTATGAAGAAATGACAACCAGCAACAGTCGTTTGAAGTCATTAGGTAGCTCAGTGCTTTCATACCTGTTCTCTTCATCCATTGTCAAAGTGAAGGGCAAGGTGGGCAGTTACCAGATTCAGTATTATGGGAACACATTTGTAAGGGTTAAGGGTGGTGGTACCTGCGTCAGCAGATTCTCCTCCTGTTTTTCCTCCATTAGGTGCTTTTTAAAATGACAAAAGTAATATATACATTATATCATATCAAACAAAAGAAATGTGTACAGAGGAATTTGAGAAATGCACCTAACTCATTTCTGGAGTTCTGTTGACGAGTGTTAATGGCTTTATATCAACCAACACATTTTTAATTCAGATAATATTTGTTTATTTTGGGAAAAAGTTAAAAAAACAGAAGTGAGGAGTAGAATAGCCTGCCTTCAAAAGAAGGTCATTTTAGGGGATTATTGGTTGAAGTACAAACACGGTCAGCTTAAATCCTTTATGGACTTAAAAACAAAAGGACTTGGAAAAACCAAGTTACCGTTTTCATAGTTTGTTAATTCTAAAAACATATTCTTACAGGTATTATTCTGGGGAGAAAAAGGATGCTGCTAGGTAAGACTGTGAGCTCCTTAAGGATTAGTATTATCACAGAACCTGGCAAAGAACCTCACATGTGGTGAGAATTTTGTAAGTGTTACATTAAAATGGAAAAAAAGAACGTCTAAGCCCTTTTAATATAACAGTTTTTTTCATGAGGTCAACAGACTTCTCATTTTACCTATTATAAATACTAGTTTTCTCCACTCTATCATTAAGATAACCTATAAAATGTATTTATTCAGTTGTTTAATTTGTTTCATGTTTTTTTTTTATTTATATGTAGCTGTTGCACCATTTTGGAAAGACCTGTGTATTAAGAGTTTACTACTCTATTCTTTGTCTTAGATGCTTAAATATTTTTTAAAATTTGTGTCACTCCAAAAGAAATTATGTTGCAAATCTTCAATATTCCATTCGCATAACAGTTTTAATAATTTTCTGTTAGCTTATAGATCCTCAGCACCCCTTATATCAGTGTTCCTATAAGAAAACATTCCAGGAAAAAGAAAAGAAAGCATTCCAGGGCCGCCTGACTGGCTCAGTCAGTTGAGCCTCCAACTCTTGGTTTCTGCTGGAGACTTGATCTACTGTCCTGGGATCGAGCCCTGCATCAGGGTCCACATTCAGTGTGGAGCCAGCTTCACATTCTCCCTCTCCCCTTCTGCCCCTTTCCCCACACTGAGCACATGGGCACATCCTTTCTCTCTCTCTCGAATAAATAAATAAAAATAAAATCTTAAAAAGAGCGAGAGAAAACAGTTTCCAAATTCCAAATAAGGCAATGTTTGGAATGTTAACCCTGTTTATAACGTAGGGACTGCCTGTAGTGTTTCAAGGTAGGGTTTTCCTTCATAGCACTGGAAATAGCACTGGACATGCATGCAACATACGTTCATGGGGCGCCTGGCTGGCTCAGTCCGTTAAGTGCCTGCTTTCGGCCCAGGTTGTGATCCTGGGTCCTGGGATACAGCCCCGCATCGGGCTCCCTGGTCAGCAGGAAGCCTGCTTCTCCCTCTCCCACTCCCCCTGCTTGTGTTCCCTCTCTCGCTGTGTCTCTCTGTCAAATAATAAATAGAAAAAAATAAATAAATACAAAAAGAAAGGGAAGGAGACATCTGCTTTCAGGGACTTCAGAAAAATATCTAAACAATCCCATCTCAATGGCTGTGGTTTCTTCTGGATCATCCCGAGGGAGAGTTTTGCCACTGGTAGTTCTCATAACTGGCTTTGTTCCAGACTCCTCCGAGTAGCCCAAGCTGGATGTAGCGAATTTGCAGCATGGGTGGGCGTCTCTTCCCTTCCCTTCTTTACTCCTTGTTATTCCTCAAGGAATCAGTCCATGCAGGTAGGGGGTAGGGAATAGTTATGGAGACGGGGTATCCATCCTTCCTTCTCAATCTGAGGCTTAAGATTTAACTTAATAACCAAATCCACAGCTCATCCAATTGGTTTTTAATGAGATTCTTGCATATTTATATTTTAGTTTGTATAGGGTATGTGACCCTTGTCCATCATTAACTATGGGAAGGTTAAGGGAGAGAACATCAAAAGTGAGAGTTTAAAGATATATAAGGTTACTTGAAGTTTCAGATTCTTCTGCAGCAGAGGCAGTTCTAGTTCAGTTCGGTGACAACAGCAGGCTTTAGATTTGCATTAGTTACGGTTTGGAAGAGCAGGTTTTTACTTCTGGTTAGTTCTAAGTTTGCTAATGATACCAATGGGGGAAAAAATTTCCATTTGGAAATAGTTAAATTTGAAAGAAAATGCAGGACTCTAAAGCTGGATCTTTCTTCTTGTCTTCTCTAAAAGAGAGATGACCAATGACGAGAGCTAAAATGTCTTGATCTGAAAAATAGAGCTTTAATTAAAGAACAATTTCTTTCTTGTCCTGCAAGAAAATAAAATCATATCTTTAAACACAATCTTATGTGGATACTTGGGAGGTTATTATAAAGATGGGTTGCTTACTAATACTTTCTTTTTATATGCGTTAAAAAGTGAAATGGATGGATTATAGTTATAAAACACTACTGAGGGGCGCCTCGGTGGCTCAGTGGTTTAGGCCTCTGCCTTTGACTCAGGTCGTGATCCAAGGGTCCCAGGATCAAGCCCTGCGTTGGGCTCTCTGCTCAGCGGGGAGCCTACTTCCTCCTCTCTCTCTACCTGCCTCTCAGCCTACTTGTGATCTCTGTCTGTCAAATAAATAAGTAAAATCTTTAAAAAAAACACTACTGAATATATTGATAATGTACATTTTGGCTTCTGAATTTTCTAGGGAATGTTACATGACCCATGAATATACTTCTGATTTAATTAATTAATTTAGTGTTTTAATGACCCTTTTTATTATAGGTTTGTTGTTGGTTATGTTGTTGTTATTTTAGTTTTATGAACTAGGGCTTTATTGTCAGTGTTTGGGAAGCAGAACTATGAATTAATACTTGCGAAAGGTGGCAGGCAGCTGAGCAGTTGATGTGTTAGTGGTGGCTAATAATACATAGTGACAATGACCTGAGTCAGATTCTAACTTTGCCACTTATTTGCTGTATGACTTGGGGCAAGTTATTTGAGTTTGTTTCCTTTTCTACAAAAGGTCTCTGTTTACACTTTGTAAATTGGTAATAAAAATTATAGCTTTTTCTGAGAACTGAGTTAAAGCCTATAAAGCACTTACAACTCATACATGCAATGTGTGTTTTGATTTTCTGTTCAACAAAAGTTATACTTGGAGCCAGTCGTTTCCCCCAGAAGACGTATCCCAGTCTACTTTGAGTTCCCCCTTTCCTTTAATTCAAGGACTGAGTGTATGTTCTGGGAACTTAGAGAGTAACAGGGCTTTTGTAGGGGTGCTGGGGAGAGCAGATCTGACCTTAATGTCTTTGCCTCTACAGTTGTGTGCTGAATTGAACTGTCCATCATGCAGAATGGTCTCCACCATCCAGGTTGTTTCTGATACATGTCTGATACGTCCTTTTCCCACCTGTCCCTGCTCACACAGAGAAATCGCAAGGCTGTTTGAGGCCCCATCTACCCATTTCTGCTCTGACCCCACTGCTGGATCTAGGCTCTCCCCACAGAGCAGGGCCCAGGTCCCCTCATTCTCTGGCCCCACACATCTACCTGGCGGTTTGCATGTGTAAATATGGTGGACTGTGAAACATGTTTAGAAGCACAGCTATGGGGACACCTGGGTGGCTCAGTTGGTTAATCAGCTGCCTTCGGCTCAGGTCATGATCCCAGCGTCCTGGGATCGAGTCCCACATCGGGCTCCTTGCTCGGCAGGGAGCCTGCTTCTCCCTCTGCCTCTGCCTGCCTCTCTGTCTGCCTGTGCTCGCTCACTCTCTCTCCATCTCTGACAAATAAATAAATAAATAAAATCTTTAAAAAAAAAAAAAAAAAAGAAGCACAGCTATGTATGATATTTATCAAATTATGATTATTACTATTTTGAGCAAACTTCTCCAAATTCCATTTTTTGGTAGGGAGAAAGGATTAAAGATGTTATGATTTGTCATAGCTGCTAACTCAAAAAATGAATGGGTAAGACCTGGCACCCTGCCATGGACATTGCGCCATCTGGATCCCAAGAGGGTTGGACAAGTTAAAAGCATAGCTCCTCGCTGGGCTTGCCAACACTATTGCTGGACAATAAACCCATTGCAAGAGAAGCCAATGATTCAAGAGATGAAAGTGGAAAAGAGAAAGGGAGAAATTTATTTCAGGGATTGGCAGCTGATGGAGATGGCAAGCTCGAGCCTTAACAGCCAAACTCTTCACCAGCAAGATGGATGCCTGGCGCTTTATAGGGAGAGCTTCAAGGGGAGTATACCTGGGGGATACCTTCAAGGGAGCAGGCAGAGAGCACGTGACCATAGGTGGGGGTTGAAATGTGTTTAGGGCGCCATCAGGGCAGGAAAAGGAACATGTAGGGTGTGTGGTCTTCTAGGCATTTTCTTGCTATCAGGGCTTTTCTAGCCGTGTGGTTGGAATGGTCTGGTCATCGCAAAACATCTTGGTCAGTGCCTCCAAAAAGTGTGACAGAAAATAAGAGTAATAGGTTGTAGTCACAGCATGAGTGACGCAGTCTGGTCTGTTTCTGGTTTTAACTGTTGGGATCTGTAGTTGAGCGAGAAGGATTGCTGAAAAAGACAGGAATTAGGATATGGAGACATTGTGTGTTAACTAACTAGAATTTAAATAAAAATTAAAAAATAAAATATACAAGGAAAAAAAAAAGAAAAAAGGATATAGAGGATATACCAATAACCCAGGGCTGTTACTCAGTCTGAGGTCTGGCCAGGAGACTCCCCAGACGTTTGATGAGTTGATATTATGGCCATTAAATTAGAGAAACAGGTATGAGGTCAGCAGCTCTAAGTAGGGGCTCCATGGTATTTAGCTCATATTGTGAGCATGGCACATTAAGGGTCTGGTCAGATTGAAAAAAGTATATGGAAAGTATTAGAAGGGAGAGATCCCTTCTGGTTAGTGACTCGGTCCTAGAAAAATGGGTGAGATTTTCAGCAAAGATAAATTTTGCAGAAAACAAAAAACAAAACTAACATCAAACCAAACCGACAACACCTCAAAAAACTGTTCTTGCCTTTTTTTTTTTCTTTTTACCAAAGCTGATATTTTTTTTCACTCTCCAGTTTGGTAGGACCTAATTTTCTGGTGGGAAGCATGTAGACTTTGGACCTGTGAGACACACCACTGTCCATGAGTAGCTGAGTAAGCTTGGAAAATCAGTCTCTGGCTTTCTGTAAAATGATCTTGGTATCTGTCTAACCAGGTCAGAGGACCAAACGCTGACACGTACATAAAGCACCCAAGGGCTGAGGCCTCGCACCCTGAAACAATTCAATAAATGCTATTTCCTTTCCTCGTCCCCTTTCAACCTCCGGGGCTTTAATGTAAAGTTTCTTTGGCATGTTGTGGGGACCTGAACAAAATTTCTTTTAGGAGCTAGATTCTACAAGTAAGTACTTTGTAACAGTAGTCCACTCTCTCCTTAGGGATCTATAAGATGCAAGAATTTTATTGGCAATGATACCTAACCCAAATTTGTATAATCATAAAAAGAACAGAATAGCTGGTGATATTCAGATCCTAAAAAGAGAAACCTATCTGATTTACAGGTTTTTTTTTTTTTGTCTTGTTTTTTTAAACCACTAAATTCTGTAGAGAGCTAAAAGGAAGTAAGTTGGGAAAGCTAACATAAGAATTTGCAAGTGGTTGCATTTAGCTGAAAACATGTTTTTCTCCCCATTGACCTCTGAAGAATGAGGTCACTGGGTATACTCTGTTCCCCCTAATTAGGCTTTGATAACATCTAATAATTGGACAATTAAGTTCCTTTGTAAGGTCTTTTTGCTCTTGTTATGTGAAAGCTTGCCCCAAGGCAAGAAGAATGAGCCCTCTAGCCTGGAGATCTACTGGAAGGCATTACCAGTGTGGAGAGTGGGGAAGGAAACCGAGCACAGGCTAGTTTCAGCTAAGTAGGTGAAGCTTGCAGGTGTAGAATTTCTAAGTGTCTGAACAAAAGTTTTACATCAGCATGGAAGAGAATTTCCAGCCTTGGTACTGTTAGGTAAGGGTTGAGAGAGAGGAAAATCAAAAGAAAATAAGTGCTATAAATGGAGGGAAAATCAAAACACTGGTCTATAAAAAAGTCTGTTTTTGACTTTGAGTAAGTTAAAGCCCTTTATAATTTGTCTGTCTAGCCATAGGCCCAAAATAAGTTTGGAATCTCAAAATGGCAAAATTTATGATAAAGGAAAATCATCGTGGATGAGCCCTAAATAAGGATATCCTAACAGAGCATATACTCGTATCTGAATAAACTACTCATTCACGATGTCTGCACAGCACAACTGAGTGTCAGCAGTAATAAGTACTTCTCAGAAAAAAAAAGAAAATAGTGGTTAGACTGACTTTTGACTTGGTTGTTAACATAAAGAATTCAAATCCATTTCTCCTCAGCATGATTTCTTTCAACAGTGTTAGGCATTCACTCACTCCGAGCTGTTTGAACAGGCTCCTCTATTGTGCATTTTCCTGGAACTGAACTATCCTTTTTATTTAAGTCCCATGTGTGTGTTTGGAGGTGGGTCGGAGTGCACTGCTCTTGTTTTTAAGTTACAGCGTCTGGGAACGCTGTTGAGAGTCCGTTCCCTTCTGTGTGAACGCTGGTCCGCTGGTTTGCATTCATTTCGCCTGTGCTAGTTACTTCGGTCCTGTCCTGGTACTCATCCCTTGCTTGAGAGCACTAGGCTTTAGGGGTCATTTTCCACTATGTTGTGTATTTACTCTGGGGTCCTGCTCTGTCCTCTTCCTCCTTGCAGACATGGTACTCTTTTGCGTTATTTCTGTCCTTACTGTAACTCATTCGGAGTCTGTCCTTGCATTTTAACCGATCCAGTTGGGAATTCTTTGGTGGTTCTGAGTTGTGATACTACATTCTTACTGTTACATACACATTTTTGCTTTCCTGGAAATATTCCCTTCACATTAACCATTAGGATTATGCATAACATGGTACTTTATGCAGTTGTATTCCTGCCTTCTCAGAGGTCTCCTGAAAACGTATACATTTCTTACAGCATCTTGTAGTCTGCTATTTTGTCTACATATCCTTTCTCACCTCCTGGTTATAAACACCACACCTGATTTTCCTTACGTCCTTACAGCAGGGTCGACAAAGTCTGCCTTATGGGCCAAATCAGGTCAACCCCAGGCTTTACAATAGTCCTTGAGGGAAGAGTGGTTTTTTGCATATCTAAAGAGTTGAAAAAAAATCAGGAGAAAGAGATATTTTAAAACATGGGAAAATTACTTGAAATTAAAACTGCAGTTTCTGTTAACTAAGTTTTATTGGAAAACAGCCATACTCCTTTGTTCACTTATTGGCTATGCTACTGTCCTGATACAGTGGATGAATTGAATAGTTGGGACCCAGACCATATGCACCACAAAGTCTAAAATATTTACTACCCAGTCCTTTACAGAGAAAGTTTGCAGAGTCCTAATTGAGGTTTTAGAGTACTGTTTGTTTTTTTTTTTTTTAAACAGGAATGTCCAAAAACACCTCTAGAATAATAAGTGTGTATTGAGTTGGGAGTCATTATTAATAAATTTAAGTAGTTTAGATAATGTAAGCAACATATGTTATAAAAGGAGAAATTTTCTTTTTTTAAGATTATTTATTTATTTATTTGAGAGAGAGGACAGAATGAGCGAGAATAGGAGTTAGGGGGAGAGGTACAGAGAGAGGGAGAAGCAGGCTCTCTGCTGAGCAGGGAGCCCGATGCGGGGGTCGATCCCAGGACCCGAGACAAAGGCAGATTTGGCTGAGCCACCCAGACACCCCTACAAGGAGACATTTTCATTTCGATTCAGAATAAGAGCTGAAATTAGATATGCTGCTGCTTCGCTGCTCCTGGATCAAGGGTGGTACCCAGAGGCAGAGTACACGGGTCGGTCTATGGTTCCAGACTCTGAGATGCTGGAAGAGATCGAGAGAGCAGATATAGTTGAAAAACGCTGAAAGTGCCTTGCTTGGAAATGAACTTAAAATTTTAAAATTAATTGAGAAACTTCAAACACCAATTCCAAGAATAAACTCATGAACAGAATCAGGGCCTTCATGTAGATAAGGTGAACCCTTGAGGAGTTGAAAAGTAAACAGTTCTCATTTCAAAGAAAGGAGGCATCGTAATGTAACACTCACTTCCTTACTATGGATTAGAAAAAGAGTGTGCATAGAATGAAAACTTAATACATGTGAAAAATATGAACAGGAGAAGAAAACTTCAAAACCACCCAAAATAAGAGGCACACGGGATGAATTTTCTCTCTTCCTTTGGCAGTTTTGACTCCCAAGCAGAGATGACAAAAATTGAAAGAGAAATACAGGACATTTCTTAGGCTTTTGCCTTGCCCACACTTCATTATGATTTCTTGGTGATAAGAGTATGTGTCCCTCTTCTTCCTCTTCCCCTTGCCTGCTCTAATTAGCTTGAAAATTACTAAATAAATATAATAAGTAACATATACTACAAATGTGGCCCACATTTCTGTACAAGCCCAGAGTAGGGGAAATTTCATCCGCCTGGGGGTAATCATTGACGAGTTAACAGATGAACAGATTCTTTTTTTTTTTTTTTTTAATTTTTACAGACTGAAACTTTATTGACTGGGCATGAAATTTTAGAATGTTTAAAATTACCATGGGGGCGCCTTGGTGGCTCAGTGGGTTAAAGTGTCTGCCTTCGGCTCAGGTCATGATCCCGGAGTTCTCGGATCGAGCCCCGCATCGGGCTCTCTGCTCAGCAGGGAGCCTGCTTCCTCTTCTCTCTCTGCCTGCCTCTCTGCCTGCTTGTGATCCCTCTCTGTCAAATAAATAAATAAAATCTTAAAAAAAATTAAAAAAAATAAAACTACCACACTCCTTGTAGAAATCCCTATTTGACCAGATATTTTACTTTTTAAAATATCTGCTTCAGGGGCACCAGGTTAGCTCAGTCAGTAGAGATGTGACTCTTGGTCTTGGGGTCATGAATTCAAGGTCACATTGGGTGTGGAACCTTGAAATCTCTCATCCCAGAGATCTGATTCCTGGTCTTGTTTCCGTTCTGGGTCCTGATCATCAGGTTCTCTTTTTCTCTGGACATGGAATCTGGATCTCTGATTTTAAAACCACATTTGGACTCTTGACTCTGGAATGCTAATTTCTCTAGCAAGTTGCTCTCTGGTATCGATGCCAGGATAAGGGTTGTTCATAAATGCCGCGATGAGGGTGTGTAATTGTGAGGCAGTGTAGCTGGATTGACACCATCTGTCGTTCTCTGCTTTGAATCTCCTCTTCAGAGTGGTCTCTGTCTTGGCTTGATTCTAATTCCTCATTGGTTTCTGATTTTTTCTGGCACTGGTGCCTAACTCTTCAATTCTGAAACCAAATCTGGGTTCTAGACTCATCAGGGTTGGCTTCTAAAGCAAGTCTTTGTTTAGTAGCATAACCTGGTAAGGATTTTGGTCAAATGCCTGGATTTTGAGTTGATCGTCTGTGAATTTGGTGCAGCTGCATCTCTGATTCCTTGCTATGGTGTTGTTTGGAGAAGTCTCTTGGGCCATGTTGGAACAGAGTTCTCTGAAGTCTAAGGATCCAGATGAACCGATTCTTGAAAGACTTTTATAATGGGTAGAGATCAGGGATGAGTGGTCCGAGTGGAAGGAATGACCGGCCAAATCCATGACAGTAGTAGAACAGGACACGTTTTTAGAAAAGGATATATAGGGACGCCTGGGTGGCTCAGTTGGTTAAGCAGCTGCCTTCGGCTCAGGTCATGATCCCAGCGTCCTGGGATCAAGTTCCACATCGGGCTCCCTGCTCATCAGGGAGCCTGCTTCTCCCTCTGCCTCTGCCTGCCATTCTGTCTGCCTGTGCTTGCTCTCTCTCCCTCTC